>NC_086446.1:190223375-190523375 GCF_028390025.1 Pseudophryne corroboree | reverse complement strand
CCCTGCCCAAAACATGACCTGTTGGGAAGCTTTAGGGTTGAGGTTGAGAAACATTTGTTTGTACATAATTTAATGTTTCACAACATTTTCACAGCTAAAGTTGTGAAATAAATCTTATAATGCGCAATGTGCACCAATTTAGCATATAGCAATGTGCGCCAATATCTGCCTATCCAACATTAGGTCACAAAGATCTAAGCATGCTACTTACAATCACTGCTATTTTTGGATTCAGGTGTTTCAGGGCAGCTGCTGACCCAGCCAACAAACCACAGTGTCCACCTGCAGGAAATATTACTGCATCCAAATTAGGCACCTGCTCATAGATCTCCAGTCCCACAGTGCCAAGTCCTGCGAGATATCCAGCACTGTCTTCCCTGAGTGAAAGAAACCATATGAAATTATAGCTGAAAAGGATATATGTATGTACAATATTCAGTATAACGCCTGTAACATAAAGACTGAAATCAGGAAAGGGGATGTGACTAAAATAACCAAATACAAATGACAAAAACATTGCACTATGGGGGTCATTCCGAGTTGATCGCTAGCTGCCGTTGTTCGCAGCGCAGGGATCAGGATAAAAATCGGCATTTCTGCGCATGCATCGCAATGCGCAGGTGCGATGTACAGGTACAATGAGCATCGTGGGTTTGCACAGAGTCTATCGAACATTCCTGTCGCACGGCCGAACGCAGGAAGATTGACATGAAGTGGGCGTTTCTGGGTGTCAACAGACCGTTTTCAGGGAGTGCTTAGAAAAACGCAGGCGTGGCAGAAAAAACGCAGATGTGGCTGGGCGTTCACTGGGCGGGTGTGTGACATCAAAAGCCGTCCCTCCATCGTTAGAATCAACGCACGCAAAGCCTCCAACATGACCCGCCCCACTAGGTACAAAATGCTCTGTTTCTGGACTTCCCTCTTAATTTATTATTGCCATCACCTGTGAAGAAACAGCTTTCTTATCATTTAACTAGTTCAACACAGGTGATGGAAATCATAAATTAAGAGGGAAGTCCAGAAACAGAGCATTTTGTACCTAGTGGGGCGGGTCATGTTGGAGGGTCTGCGCACGCGAAGAGTAACTACAGGGCTGGTCTTGTTTTGCACAAAAAGATTTTGCAGGCGCTCTGCTGCACAAGGGTTTGCACTTCTGCACAGCGAAAATACACTCCCCAGTGGGCGGCCACAATGCGTTTGCACGGCTGCTAAAAACTGCTAGCGAGCGATCAACTTGGAATGACCCCCTATCAGAGCCGGATTAAGGCTATGGGGGGCCCGGGGCACTTCAAACAGCGGGGCCCCTAAGAATTGGGCAGGCAATTTTTATATATATATATATATATATATATATATATATATATACACACACACACAGCCAATTTTATAAACAGCAGCATAATAAAAAAAACAACATAATGACAGCATGATGATTAAAAAAATAAAAATAAAAATACAGCCAGCTTACTGTTTTTCTCTGCAGCTGGCACGCTGCTTGTGACACAAGAGAGCTTGCTCTTCCATGCACGCTGGCTACACACTCTACTCAGTGCCAGATTAAGGTCCACATGGGCCTGGAGCTGAAACTTAAGAAGGGCCTATTGTGTGCCGCAGGGGGTGCAACCAGTGCTGTAGGGGTGAGGTTCAACCATCCCAACCTCCCTCACCTCTTCACTTATAAAAGGCCCTGTTAACCACACACACATTTTGGTAGGCCAATATTTGTTACCCATGGGGTGGTCATATATCACATCACCTTTGTTCATGCACATGTGTTGCTGCCTTTAATACAGTGGCGTAACTACTGCCCCCGCAGCCCTCGCGGTGGCTTGGGGACGAGGGGCTGCGGGGCGCCACTGATTTACAGCAGACTGACATGCGGACGAGCGTCCGCATGTCAGTCTGCGGTCTCCTTCCCTCCGCCGCTTGTTGGAGGGACACGGAGGGCACAGCGCGCCTCCCTGTGTCCCTCCTGCATCATCTCCGGCGGCCGCGGGTCTAATAGGGGGAAGTGCCGTCCGTGAGCTCTAATTGGCTCACGAACCGGCACTTCCCCCTACTAGACCCGCGGCCGCCGGAGATGATGCAGGAGGGACACAGGAGAGGCGAGCTGTGCCCTCCGTGTCCCTCCAAAAAGCGGCGGCGGTGGCGGCGCGGGGGGGGGGGGGGGGGGGGCGGGAGGTGGGGGAAGAAATATCTGGCACTGGGGGCATATATGGCACGGGGGAATATCTGGCACTGGGGGCATATATGGCACTGGGGGGGGGATATCTGGAACTGGGGGGAATATCTGGCACTGGGGGCATATATGGCACTGGGGGGGGGATATCTGGCACTGGGGCATATATGGCACTGGGGGGGAATATCTGGCACTGGGGGCATATATGGCACGGGGGGAATATCTGGCACTGGGGGCATATATGGCACTGGGGGGGAATATCTGGCACTGGGGGCATATATGGCACTGGGGGGGGGATATCTGGCACTGGGGCATATATGGCACTGGGGGAGAATATCTGGCACTGGGGGCATATATGGCACTGGGGGGGGGATATCTGGCACTGGGGGGAATATCTGGCACTGGGGGCATATATGGCACTGGGGGGGATATCTGGCACTGGGGCATATATGGCACTGGGGGAGAATATCTGGCACTGGGGGCATATATGGCACTGGGGGAGAATATCTGGCACTGGGGGCATATATGGCACGGTGGGAATATCTGGCACTGGGGGCATATATGGCACTGGGGGCATATATGGCACTGGGGGGGAATATCTGGCACTGGGGGGGGGGGATATCTGGCACTGGGGGAGAATATCTGGCACTGGGGGCATATATGGCACTGGGGGGGGGAATATCTGGCACTGGGGGCATACATGGCACTGGGGGCATATATGACACTGGGGGCATATATGGCACGGGGTGGAATATCTGGCACTGGGGGCATATATGGCACTGGGGGCATATATGGCACGGGGGGATATCTGGCACTGGGGGAATATCTGGCACTGGGGGCATATATGGCACTGGGGGCATATATGGCACTGGGGGGTAATATCTGGCACTGGGGGCATATCTGGCACTGGAGGGGGGAATATCTGGCACTGGGGGCATATGTGGCACTGGGGGGGAATATCCGGCACTGGGGGCATATGTGGCACTGGGGGCATATCTGGCACTGGGGGCATATTTGGCACTGGGGGGGAATATATGGCACTGGGGGCATATCTGGCACTGGGGGCATATGTGGCACTGGGGGGGAATATCTGGCACTGGGGGCATATGTGGCACTGGGGGGGTATATGTGTACCTGGCACATGGGGGAGGGGCTATATTTGGCACTGGGGCATGTGAGTACCTGGCACCGTGGGGGAATATCTGGCACTGGGGACATATGTGGCACTGGGTGCACAGCCCTAGCAACAATGACTACCTCCTAGCAACTAGCATGACACCCAGTGCATGAAACACCTGGCAACGAGCATGACACCCAGTGCATGAAACACCTGGCAACGAGCATGACACCCAGTGCATGAAACCCCTGGCAACGAGCATGACACCCTGAGCATGAAAACCCCTGGCACCGTGCATGGAACCAAGAGCATGAAACTCCTGGCAACGAGCATGACACCCAGTGCATGAAACCCCTGACAACGAGCAGGTAATTGAAAATAAGATTTTACTTACCGATAAATCTATTTCTCGGAGTCCGTAGTGGATGCTGGGGTTCCTGAAAGGACCATGGGGAATAGCGGCTCCGCAGGAGACAGGGCACAAAAAGTAAAGCTTTTCCGATCAGGTGGTGTGCACTGGCTCCTCCCCCTATGACCCTCCTCCAGACTCCAGTTAGGTACTGTGCCCGGACGAGCGTACACAATAAGGGAGGATTTTGAATCCCGGGTAAGACTCATACCAGCCACACCAATCACACCGTACAACTTGTGATCTAAACCCAGTTAACAGTATGATAACAGCGGAGCCTCTGAAAGATGGCTTCCTTCAACAATAACCCGAATTAGTTAACAATAACTATGTACAATTTATGCAGATAATCCGCACTTGGGATGGGCGCCCAGCATCCACTACGGACTCCGAGAAATAGATTTATCGGTAAGTAAAATCTTATTTTCTCTATCGTCCTAGTGGATGCTGGGGTTCCTGAAAGGACCATGGGGATTATACCAAAGCTCCCAAACGGGCGGGAGAGTGCGGATGACTCTGCAGCACCGAATGAGAGAACTCCAGGTCCTCCTTAGCCAGAGTATCAAATTTGTAAAATTTTACAAACGTGTTCTCCCCTGACCACGTAGCTGCTCGGCAAAGTTGTAATGCCGAGACCCCTCGGGCAGCCGCCCAAGATGAGCCCACCTTCCTTGTGGAGTGGGCCTTTACAGATTTAGGCTGTGGCAGGCCTGCCACAGAATGTGCAAGTTGGATTGTGCTACAGATCCAACGAGCAATCGTCTGCTTAGACGCAGGAGCACCCATCTTGTTGGGTGCATACAATATAAACAACGAGTCAGATTTTCTGACTCCAGCTGTCCTTGCAATATATATTTTTAATGCTCTGACAACGTCCAGTAACTTGGAGTCCTCCAAGTCACTTGTAGCCGCAGGCACTACAATAGGCTGGTTCAGATGAAATGCTGACACCACCTTAGGGAGAAAATGCGGACGAGTCCGCAGTTCTGCCCTGTCCGAATGGAAAATCAGATATGGGCTTTTGTAAGATAAAGCTGCCAATTCTGACACTCTCCTGGCAGAAGCCAGGGCTAGAAGCATGGTCACTTTCCATGTGAGATATTTCAAGTCCACCTTTTTTAGTGGTTCAAACCAATGAGATTTTAGGAAGTCCAAAACCACATTTAGATCCCACGGTGCCACTGGAGGCACCACAGGAGGCTGTATATGCAGCACTCCCTTAACAAAGGTCTGGACTTCAGGGACTGAAGCCAATTCTTTTTGAAAGAAAATCGACAGGGCCGAAATTTGAACCTTAATAGATCCCAATTTGAGACCCATTGACAATCCTGATTGCAGGAAATGTAGGAATCGACCCAGTTGAAATTCCTCCGTCGGAGCACTCCGATCTTCGCACCACGCAACATATTTTCGCCAAATTCGGTGATAATGTTGCACGGTTACTTCCTTCCTTGCTTTAATCAAAGTAGGAATGACTTCTTCCGGCATGCCTTTTTCCTTTAGGATCCGGCGTTCAACCGCCATGCCGTCAAACGCAGCCGCGGTAAGTCTTGAAACAGACAGGGACCCTGCTGAAGCAAGTCCCTCCTTAGAGGTAGAGGCCACGGATCTTCCGTGATCATCTCTTGAAGTTCCGGGTACCAAGTCCTCCTTGGCCAATCCGGAACCACTAGTATCGTTCTTACGCCTCTTTGCCGTATAATTCTCAATACTTTTGGTATGAGAGGCAGAGGAGGAAACACATACACCGACTGGTACACCCAAGGCGTTACCAGCGCGTCCACAGCTATTGCCTGCGGATCTCTTGACCTGGCGCAATACCTGTCCAGTTTTTTGTTGAGGCGAGACGCCATCATGTCCACCATTGGTCTTTCCCAACGGGTTACCAGCATGTGGAAGACTTCTGGATGAAGTCCCCACTCTCCCGGGTGAAGATCGTGTCTGCTGAGGAAGTCTGCTTCCCAGTTGTCCACTCCCGGGATGAACACTGCTGACAGTGCTATCACATGATTCTCTGCCCAGCGAAGAATCCTTGCAGCTTCTGCCATTGCCCTCCTGCTTCTTGTGCCGCCCTGTCTGTTCACATGGGCGACTGCCGTGATGTTGTCCGACTGGATCAATACCGGTTTTCCCTGAAGCAGAGGTTCTGCCTGGTTTAGAGCATTGTATATTGCTCTTAGTTCCAGAATGTTTATGTGAAGAGACGTTTCCAGGCTCGTCCATACTCCCTGGAAGTTTCTTCCTTGTGTGACTGCTCCCCAGCCTCTCAGGCTGGCGTCCGTGGTCACCAGGATCCAATCCTGTATGCCGAATCTGCGGCCCTCCAATAGATGAGCACTCTGCAACCACCACAGAAGAGACACCCTTGTCCTTGGAGACAGGGTTATCCGTAGGTGCATCTGAAGATGCGACCCTGACCATTTGTCCAACAGATCCCTTTGGAAAATTCTTGCGTGGAATCTGCCGAATGGAATCGCTTCGTAAGAAGCCACCATTTTTCCCAGGACTCTTGTGCATTGATGTACAGACACCTTTCCTGGTTTTAGGAGGTTCCTGACAAGCTCGGATAACTCCTTGGCTTTTTCCTCCGGGAGAAAAACCTTTTTCTGAACCGTGTCCAGAATCATCCCTAGGAACAGCAGACGAGTTGTCGGCATTAACTGGGATTTTGGAATATTCAGAATCCACCCGTGCTGTTTTAGCACTTCTTGAGACAGTGCTAATCCCATCTCTAGCTGTTCTCTGGACCTCGCCCTTATTAGGAGATCGTCCAAGTATGGGATAATTAATACGCCTTTTCTTCGAAGAAGAATCATCATCTCGGCCATTACCTTTGTAAAGATCCGAGGTGCCGTGGACAATCCGAACGGCAGCGTCTGAAACTGATAGTGACAGTTTTGTACAACGAACCTGAGGTACCCCTGGTGTGAGGGGTAAATTGGAACGTGGAGATACGCATCCTTGATGTCCAAGGATACCATAAAGTCCCCCTCTTCCAGGTTCGCTATCACTGCTCTGAGTGACTCCATTTTGAACTTGAACTTCTTTATGTACAGGTTCAAGGACTTCAGATTTAGAATAGGCCTTACCGAGCCATCCGGCTTCGGTACCACAAAAAGAGTGGAATAATACCCCTTCCCTTGTTGCAGAAGAGGTACCTTGACTATCACCTGCTGAGAGTACAGCTTGTGAATGGCTTCCAACACCGTCTCCCTTTCGGAGGGGGACGTTGGTAAAGCAGACTTCAGGAAACGGCGAGGTGGATCTGTCTCTAATTCCAACCTGTATCCCTGAGATATTATCTGCAGGATCCAGGGATCTACTTGCGAGTGAGCCCACTGCGCACTGTAATTTTTGAGACGACCGCCCACCGATCCCGAGTCCGCTTGAGAAGCCCCAGCGTCATGCTGAGGCTTTTGTAGAAGCCGGGGAGGGCTTCTGATCCTGGGAAGGAGCTGCGTGTTGCTGTCTCTTCCCTCGACCTTTGCCTCGTGGCAAATATGAATAGCCCTTTGCTCTCTTATTTTTAAAGGAACGAAAGGGCTGCGGTTGAAAAGTCGGTGCCTTTTTCTGTTGGGGAGTGACTTGAGGTAGAAAGGTGGATTTCCCGGCCGTAGCCGTGGCCACCAAATCTGATAGACCGACTCCAAATAACTCCTCCCCCTTATACGGCAAAACTTCCATATGCCGTTTTGAATCCGCATCGCCTGTCCACTGTCGCGTCCATAAAGCTCTTCTGGCCGAAATGGACATAGCACTTACCCGTGATGCCAGTGTGCATATATCCCTCTGTGCATCACGCATATAAAGAAATGCATCCTTTATTTGTTCTAACGACAGTAAAATATTGTCCCTGTCCAGGGTATCAATATTTTCAATCAGGGACTCTGACCAAACTACCCCCGCACTGCCCATCCAGGCAGTTGCTACAGCTGGTCGTAGTATAACACCTGCATGTGTGTATATACTTTTTTGGATATTTTCCATCCTCCTATCTGATGGATCTTTAAGTGCGGCCGTCTCAGGAGAGGGTAACGCCACTTGTTTAGATAAGCGTGTTAGCGCCTTGTCCACCCTAGGAGGTGTTTCCCAGCGCTCCCTAACCTCTGGCGGGAAAGGGTATAATGCCAATAATTTCTTTGAAATTATCAGCTTTTTATCAGGGGCAACCCACGCTTCATTACACACGTCATTTAGTTCTTCTGATTCAGGAAAAACTATAGGTAGTTTTTTCATACCCCACATAATACCCTGTTTAGTGGTACCTGTAGTATCAGCTAAATGTAACGCCTCCTTCATTGCCAAAATCATATAACGTGTGGCCCTACTGGAAAATACGGTTGATTCGTCACCGTCACCACTGGAATCATCGCCTGTGTCTGGGTCTGTGTCGACCGACTGAGGCAAAGGGCGTTTCACAGCCCCTGACGGTGTTTGAGTCGCCTGGACAGGCACTAATTGATTGTCCGGCCGTCTCATGTCGTCAAACGACTGCTTTAGCGTGTTGACACTATCCCGTAGTTCCATAAATAAAGGCATCCATTCTGGTGTCGACCCCCTAGGAGGTGACATCCCCATATTTGGCAATTGCTCCGCCTCCACACCAATATCGTCCTCATACATGTCGACACACACGTACCGACACACAGCAGACACACAGGGAATGCTCCTAATGAAGACAGGACCCACTAGCCCTTTGGGGAGACAGAGGGAGAGTTTGCCAGCACACACCAAAAGCGCTATATATATATATCAGGGATAGCCTTATAATAAGTGCTCCCCTATAGCTGCTTTGTTATATAAAAATATCGCCATAAATTTGCCCCCCCTCTCTGTTTTACCCTGTTTCTGTAGTGCAGTGCAGGGGAGAGACCTGGGAGCCGTCCTGACCAGCGGAGCTGTGAGAGGAAATGGCGCCGTGTGCTGAGGAGATAGGCCCCGCCCCTTTTCCGGCGGGCTCGTCTCCCGCTATTTTGAGAAATCAGGCAGGGGTTAAATATCTCCATATAGCCTCTAGGGCTATATGTGAGGTATTTTTAGCCTTTATAGGTACTCATTTTGCCTCCCAGGGCGCCCCCCTCCCAGCGCCCTGCACCCTCAGTGACTGCCGTGTGAAGTGTGCTGAGAGGAAAATGGCGCACAGCTGCAGTGCTGTGCGCTACCTTTAGAAGACTGCAGGAGTCTTCAGCCGCCGATTCTGGACCTCTTCTGTCTTCAGCATCTGCAAGGGGGCCGGCGGCGCGGCTCCGGTGACCATCCAGGCTGTACCTGTGATCGTCCCTCTGGAGCTTGATGTCCAGTAGCCAAGAAGCCAATCCATCCTGCACGCAGGTGAGTTGACTCCTTCTCCCCTCAGTCCCTCGCTGCAGTGATCCTGTTGCCAGCAGGAATCACTGTAACATAAAAAACCTAGCTAAACTTTCTCTAAGCAGCTCTTTAGGAGAGCCACCTAGATTGCACCCTTCTCGGCCGGGCACAAAAATCTAACTGGAGTCTGGAGGAGGGTCATAGGGGGAGGAGCCAGTGCACACCACCTGATCGGAAAAGCTTTACTTTTTGTGCCCTGTCTCCTGCGGAGCCGCTATTCCCCATGGTCCTTTCAGGAACCCCAGCATCCACTAGGACGATAGAGAAAAGTAATTAGAAGCCTTACTGTAGGACTTAATGTGTAATGGGCATTACGGTGTGTGGTATACTATATCGCAGGCATTGTGATATGTGGTATAATGTCTCAGGGTCATTGCAGTGTGTGGCATAATGTATCACAGACATTGCGGTGTGTGTCATAATGTGTCAGGCATTACGGTGTGTGGTATACTATATCACGGGCATTGTGGTATGTGGTATAATGTCTCAGGGTCATTGCAGTGTGGCATAATACATAACGGGCATTGCAGTGTGTGGCATAGGGTATAACGGGCAGGGCATTGCGGTATGTGTCACAGGCATTACGGTGTATGTTATACTATATCACGGGCATTGTGGTATAATGTCTCAAGGTCATTGCAGTGTGTGGCATAATGTGTCACAGGCATTGTATGTGCTATAATGTATCAGGCATTGCAGTGTGTGGCATAATGTATCACGGACATTGCGGTGTGTGTCATAATGTGTCACAGACATTGTATGTGCTATAATGTATCAGGGGCATTGCAGTGTGTAGCATAATGTATAACGGGCATTGCGATTCCTGTCATAATGTGTCACAGGCATTACGGTGTGTGTCATAATGTTTCACAGGCATTACGGTGTGTGGCATAATGTGTCGGGGGCATTATTGTGTGCGGCATAATGTCTAAGGGCCATTGCAGTATGTGGAATAATGTATACTGGGCATTACTATAAGGAGGAAAAATGACAAATAATGTAAGGGGCATGAATCAGGATTATTTTTCTTTCCTGTGGTGGCCAACGTATGGGCGTGCAGGTTGCAAAACTGGGGTATAAGGTAGTCTGTTCCTGCAATGACACGCCCCTTTATGCAAAACCACGCCCATTCAAACAAAACCACGCCCCTTTTTTGCTGCATATTTATCCCTTTCTTGCTCCCAATTATGGAGCATGAAGGGGGGGGGGGGGGGGCGCCGATGAATTTTTTGGCTTGGGGGAGAAAAATTTCTAGTTACGCCACTGCTTTAATACACTACACTACAGTACTTCACCTACCACCCATTGAAATACCTCTTGCCCATCAATCTGTGTTGTATCCAGAACTTACAGTACCTCTTCATTTGTAAATACTGTATTGTGCTCTTCCCACTTTCATCTGTATTTCCATTAATGTCCCCTTCCTTCTCATCTGTTCTGTGTTGTGTACCTCCCTTACCCCTTCTCTTCATCTGTGTCTGTCCACTATTATGTCCATTTTCATAATTGTGTCCCAATTTCCTCCTCATTTGTGCCCAGTATTGTGCTCTCACCCCCTGCCCCTCTTCATCTGTGTCCATTATTATGATCTCTCCCCCACTTCTCTGTCAGTTATTGTGTTTTTCTTTCCTTTCTTCTCCTCTGTGTTCATTTTTATGCTCTTGTACCACCTTCTCCTGATAATCTATGTCCTTTATTATATTCCATCTCCCTCCATTGTATCCATTATTGTCCTCTCTCCCTCCACTGCTCCTCCTATGTCTCTATTTTGGTGTTCCCTTACAACCCCCACTGTCCATTATTATGTTTATCCCCTCTTCTCTGCAGTAACCATTATTGTGTGCCCCCCCCCTTACCACGTGTGTCCATTGTGGTGTTCTCTCCCACCACCTCCTGTGTGTTGTGTGTCCATTATGATGTCCACCTTCCCCTCCTCTTCATCCATATCTATATTCTCTTCCCCCTTCTTCCTCATGTGTCCATTAGTCTCAACCCCCCCCAACAAATCTGTGTCCATTACTGAGTGTGAGTGTGTGTCCCACTCAGAGCCGGCGCCACCACTAGGCAGCTTTAGGCAGCTGCCTATGGGCGGCGCCCACTGGGGGGCGGCAGCTCACGCTGCTGAAGAAGGCTTCCCTGCAGAGGCGGAACTCACGGTGACAGTGCAGTAGGCTGCCGCCGGCCTCCTCCTCTGACGGGGGGCACCTCTCCTCCACTGTCTCTGGCTCCCTGTGCCCACAGCTGATGGCGTAAAATGAGTCAGACTGACTTATTAAACTATGCTCCACCACCACAGCCAGCCAGCCCCCCCTCCAACTCCCATCTGAAAGACAACTAATGATACCAGAGATGAGCTGGACTGCTTGATTTAAGAGGCTCGTCTGCCAGTTCAGTATGCAGTGATCAGCTACAGGATAGGGGCACAGCACCGAGCACACAGTAATCTGCAGTGCACTACTGGGTACTAAATCCTATCCCAGGATACTCTGCAGAGAGGTCAGAGGAGCATGTGCTGGGCTCTGATTGGAGGAAACCAATCACATGCTGCTCTGACCGTGCAGATGATGATCAGCAGCAGAAACAGGCAACCTCATGGGAGTCCGAGTCCTCACTTCCCAGCCAGGCACACAGACAACTTCCAGTGCAGTTTCTACCACACCAGTGACCAGCACCCTGCCAGCAGAGGCACCCACCCACACTGTGAGCAGTTTGTGTGAGGTGGAGCTGAGGAGCAGCTACAAGCCAGAGTCGGGAGTTCCTCAGCCTGCTCTTCCCTCATCAGTTCCCCTGCCTATGCCAGGCATGAAGATTCACCTCCCAACAGCTCACACAGGTTGGTGGGGGTAGAAAGGCATGTAGCTTATAAAGAGCAGGGGAGAAGCAGGTAAAAAAGGTGCAATGAATGAGCTGTAGTCAGAGACAGATAACCTGCTACATCTAGATGATGTAACCATCTGTCTCATTAAGCATGTAGTAAAGCCAGTATTGGCAAGCAGGGCTTTTACTGCCATTACTTGCATGTGTAGCCCAGGCTGTGAAGTCCTGCACAGGAGCATTACAGGTTCAGTCTAAATATAATGTGGGCTAAAGAACCTTGCCTTAATCTAACCATCCCCCGCTACCTAAACTTAACCACCCCACTCACAGCCTTACCTTAACCTCTCCCCTACCCCCCTAACCTCCCCTCCCACAGCCTTATCCTAACCTCCCGCAGCCTTACCCTAACCCCCCATCCTAATCCTACCCTGCGGCGCTGGTGTCATCAATTCAGATATGAAAGGTGATGAGGTCAATCATCATTCTTCAATTCAGCTGGAAGCCCAGCATGGCATGCTGGGAGGAGGGACAGGACGGAGTTCAGCTGCCTGTGAGTGGACAGACGCACTATGGATACAGCAGAGAGGACTGAGGAGCCTAGCCATCAGAGCCAGCCTAATTATTTATATTGCCTTAAGTGCTGTCCCTCCCTCCATCCATCCAGTATGGATGGTGTAATGGTTAGCATTACTGCCTCACAGCACTGAGGTCATGGGTTCGATTCCCACCATGGCCCTAACTGTGTGGAGTTTGTATATTCTCCCTGTACTTGCGTGGGTTTCCTCCGGGTACTCCGGTTTTCTCCCACAATCCAAAAATATATACTGGTAGGTTAATTGGCTCCCAACAAAATTAACCCTAATGTGAATGTGTGTGCGTGTACATGTGATAGGGAAAATAGATTGTAAGCTCCACTGGGGCAGGGACTGATGTGAATGGCCAAATATTCTCTGTAAAGCGCTGCGGAATATGTGTGCGCTATATAAATAACTGATAATAAATAAATAATATCTATCTTATCTATCTAGTTCTATATTTATCTGTGGGGTTGGTGGCAGCAACATTTATCTTGTCTCCAGGCGACTGGGACAAACTTACGCCACTGCTTCCCTGACCCTTGCTCAGCTGAGCTCCTCCTCTTCCTTAAGAGGAATATGTCCAGTGTTACTGGAGAGGCGGAGAGGAGAACTGTAACAATAGCCGGCAGCACGCTGCTTACTCTATGTGCAAAGAGTATTAGAGGTGCTACCAATGGGTTACACTCACACTGTCAGCGCTAGCGGCGGAGAACAGTTGGGCGGCCACGGCATTCCTGCAGCGCTGACAGTGTGAGTGTAACCCACCGGCAGCACCTCTAATACTCTGCACATAGAGTAAGCAGCGTGCTGCCGGCTATTGTTACAGTTCTTCTGCTCCTCTCCAAGCTGACATATTCCCGCACCGCAAGAACAGACTCTGCATATGGGAGTCCTGCGGTGATGATTGTGTCGTGCTTTGTGAGGGAATGGGACTACACTGCAGAGCAGACTGCGGGCAGCTCCCCTGCTACTGTTCCCTGTCTGAGTGGATCACAGTCCCCTTCTTCTGCAGCCTGCAATATAGTTGCCTTGGATTGGTCCCTATTATACATCTCTTCTTCACTGGGACTCCTTCTCCTGCAGCTATAAAGGTACCCTTATATTGCAAGCTCAGTACTCCATTCCTCTACTGTAGAAGAATTTGGATTTGAGGCTGCGATTTGTGGTGTATGTGCATGTATGTATATATATATATTTCAGTCAATATCCGGCACTCAATTACATAGCATAAATACATGCCCCGTTGCGCTCCGCTGTATATTGCATGGCAGCGAATGTATAAAGATTCAGTTCGGCTGCACTCAGGGGTAACCTATCCTATGTCCAGACACATTACAGCCTGTCTAGGGTCCCCGCAAAATGTCACACATAGTGCCTGGGTGGGTTTTTTTTTTCCAGGGGGGGGGGGGGGGGGGTGCAGCAGGCACATGTTTTGCCTAGGGTGCTGAGGAACCTTGCACCGGCCCTGGTCCCACTCCCTTATGTTTTACTCTCTGCATCAGAGTACTGTAGTTTACTTACCCTTTTTTCTCTTCTTTGTTCCTCTGTCTCAGCTCCCCATTCAGTCTTCCATTTCCGCGGGTCTTCTCCTCACCGACATGAGCTGGCATGTCAAACTTGGCTGCTGCCATCAGTACAGTTTGGGTGCTCCCGACGCTGTGATAGTCAGGATGCAGGGTCGTTTCTTCGGTCAGCAACTGTGTCAATGGCACACATAGGATCCAGCGCTCGCCAGCAACTGTGTGTGACATCATCCGGTGCAGCGGGGCTCAGACACACTACGCAGCGCAGGGGGAGGGCTCTTGCAGAAAGGGCTTTTGCGATGCCCTATGAATCTATAAAATGCTGGTTTGAGACGCGGAAGAAGAGGTTGTCCCGGGCGGGTGGTGGGCGGGGGGAGGCTTAGTGCACCTTTACACCATTGGACAGCTGAGTCGTCGCTCAGCTGTCCTGAACTTCTATGCGGCGCTGGAGCCGCTGTTGTTCGGTTGCCAGGACAACCTGTAGGGAGCCGCCGGAGGAGCGCAGCGCCGCAGATCGGAGGTACAATCTGTGTGCGGGTGGCCCTTTTATAAAAGGGGGCCTGGGGTACGTACCCCCAGGGCCCCCCCCCCTTAATCCGACTCTGCCCCCTATAACAGCACAACTAAAAAAGCAAGAATGGCTAATTACCTAGAAGAAAATAATTAGTTCATCTTATGTTCCTATTATATACAGGAAAAAAACAACAACGCAGGTGCAGCACTAGCCATACTAATCAGAGTTATAATAAATGTAGCAATTTAACATCAAGTAAAAGTGAGGTTCTTTCAGTTAGTTTGCAGTCTAGTCCCCACACCCATTAGTTCCCATTTATAACAAATTTATTTTCTATTGGATTCTTATTTTTTTTTGGTGCTGTGAAGTTATTATTTCTGTTATATATGTGCTTACAAAAAAAGGCATATACAGGTATAGGTATATCCTAGCCAAAGCTGCATTTGTGGTTTAGTTTTGGACTACATGTTATTAATATTTGCCAGGACTATGCAATGCTACTCTCTACACCAGTTTTGCTGTCAGAGAATGCTAAAGCTGTGTCAGGGCATGCTGGGATGTGTAGTTTCTCAACAGCTGGAGGGCCGCAGTTTGGACATGCCTGCTTTACACCCATGGCCAAAGTGTTCAGAATTTCACAAATATTACATTTTCACAAAGCCTGCTGTCTCGGCTTTTATGATGGCAATTTGCATACACTCCAGAATGTCATGGAGAGTGATCAGATGAATTGCAATTAATTGCAAAGTTCCTCTGTGCCATGACAATGAACTTCATCCCAAAAATAACATTTCCAATGCATTTCAGCCCTGCCACAAAAGGACCAGCAG
This sequence comes from Pseudophryne corroboree, assembly GCF_028390025.1. NCBI lineage: Eukaryota > Metazoa > Chordata > Amphibia > Anura > Myobatrachidae > Pseudophryne > Pseudophryne corroboree. Next base: position 190,508,041 of record NC_086446.1, on the reverse strand, counting down.
ACATCATGTCATTGATTCTTTTGTTAACACAGGTGAGAGCGTTGATGCAGTCAAGGCTGGAGATCACTCTGTCATGCTGATTGAGTTAGAATAACAGACTGGAATCTTTAAAAGGAGGGTGGTGCTATGTTAACCATGGTTACCTGCAAGGAAATACGTGCAGTCATCATTGCTTTGCACAAACAGGGCTTCACAGGCAAGGAAATTGCTGCTAGTAAGATTGCACCTAAAGCAACCATTTATTGGATCATCCAGAACTTCAAGGAGAGAGGTTAAATAGTTGTGAAGAAGGCTTCAGGGAACCCAACAACGTCCAGCAAGCGCCAGGACCATCTTCTAAAGATTCAGCTGTGGGATCAGGGCACCACCAGTGCAGAGCTTGCTCAGGAATGGCAGCAGGCAGGTGTGAGTGCATCTGCACGCACAGTGAGGTGAAGACTTTTGGAGGATGGCCTGGTGTCAAGAAGGACAGCAAAGAATCCCTTCTCTTCAGGAAAACATTAGGGACAGACGGATATTCTGCAAAAGTTTCAAGGATTGGACTGCTGAGGACTAGGGTAAAGTAATTTTCTTTGGTAAATCCCCTTTCAGATTGTTTGGGGCATCTGGAAAAATGCTTGTCCGGAGAAGGAAAAGTGAGCACTACCACCATTCCTATGTCATGCCAACAGTAAAGTATCCTGAGACCATTCATGTGTGGGGTTGCTTCTCAGCCAAGGGAGTGGGCTCACTCACAATTTTGCCCAAGAAAACAGCCATGAATAAAGAATGGTACCAAAACATCCACCGAGAGCAACTTCTCCCAATCATCCAAGAACAGTTTGGTGACGAACAATGTATTTTCCAGCATGATGAAGCACCTTGCCATAAGTGATAACAAATTGGCTCGGGGAACAATATATTGAAATTTTGAGCCCATAGCCAGGAAAATCCCCGGACCTTAATCCCATTGGGAACTTGTGGTCAATCCTCAAGAGGCGGGTGGACAAACAAAAACCCACAAATTCTGATTAGGCAAGAATGGGCAGCCATAAGTCAGCATGTGGCCCAGAAGTTGATTGACAGCATGCCAGGGTGAAATGCAGAGGTCTTGAAAAAAGGGTCTACACTGCAAATATTGACTCTTTGCATATATGTAATGTAATTGTCAATAAAAGCCTTTGACACTTATGAAATGCTTGTAATTTTACTTCAGTATGCCATAGTAACATCTGACAAAAAGGTCTAAAAACAATGAAGCAGCAAACTTTGTGAAAATCAATACTTGTGTCATTCTCAAAACTTTTGCCATAGCTGTAGGTTTGTTTTTTTCAACTTGAACATAAAATATTTACATTTATAAGACAGTCCTTCATTAAAGGCCTATCTGGGGCCAAATCAAGTGGAAATCTTTTTACCTCAGTAGAGTATAATTTACACAACTTCATACCTCCCAACATGACCCTCTCCAGAATGGACAAAATGCTCTGTTCCTGGACTTCCCTCTACATCTTCGATTGCAAGAACCTGTGCTGGAATACCTTTCTTTTTTCTTTTCTTTTTCCAAAAAGTTTTATTGACAGGAGGAATCAATAACAAACAGTATATGTATACAGTACAAACAGCCATGGTAAAAATAAAATGACCCATCGGTACCTTACATCAGTCGAGAGAAGAAATAGTGACCATACAATATTCAGAACATATACAGAGGAAGGATATACCTCTGACCAGAGACAATTCAAGAAGGAGCACCGGAGTCAAGGACTTCTAAATTATACCATTTGGTAGACTGGAAGCATTTCCGAAGGCTTCTTTAATTAACGGGGATAAAGAATGTACATATGGAAGCCATATAGTAAAATGTTTCTCTGTCAACTTTTATTTTTTGTAACGTAGTGTTGGTACAATCTACATGAAACAGGTATGAAATTCTAGGGTGTAGTAATGAAATAGAAACGGGGTCAGCAGAAATCCATTGGGAGAGTATCGTTTTTTTTGTGGCAGCGGCCAATTCGATTAGTAAAATATGGTTCCCTTTAGACAATTTGGTGGGGAGAGATTGAGGGTAAATGCCCCAGAAAGCCCAGGTTTTATCAATAATATATGGTATTTTCAAGTCATTTGTAATATACGATTGAAGCGCATGCCATAAGACCTGTACTTTCAGGCAGGACCATAAGTAGTGAACAAGATCGGCTTCTGGTGAGCCACATTTAAAACAATTAGACATAGGGGCAGCCCCAATGAGAAATCTCAATTTAGGAGTAACGTAGGCCCTATGTAATATTTTCTGATGCATCTCTGTATACATGGTTGATCCTAGTGTCTTATCTAAAGAAATATTAGCAGCTAAAATGGACTACAAAGTGAGGTCTGGAAATTCTAGCTTCCATCGCAATAGACCCACATTACCAGAGTCCAGATTAAGTAAGAGTCGTGGTGGGTGGGTATAAAAGCAGTAGAGAAATGACCACCTGGGTCATGGCGTAATGTTCCATCTAAAGTATTAGTCTTATCAGTCATGGTTAAAGTGGATAAAATCCCCTGCACATAACTACTTGTTTGTAAGAAAGGGAATTAGGGGATCAATAAAGACGGGAGACGTTCCATAATCTGAGAGTGTGTGAGCAGGACCAAGTCCTCTTTGTTTAAAAAATGGTGAACGTAATATTTTAAGTTTATAACGTACCGTCCTCCATGCTATGCATGGAGATGACAATAGGATGTTGTCTTTTATAAAGTCAGACATGGAATGTGGTGAGGTATGTAATAGAGATACCAGGTTCCAAGTAGGCGCAAAAGTTTGTTCTAATTGTAAGTTAACATAAACGTTGCGTCCGTTGATCCAAGCCAAAGCAATTCTGTAGTTAGCTGCCATTGCGTAAGTACGCAGACACGGTAGATTAAGGCCACCGAGGGTCTTTGGTTGGTGCAGTTTGAATAATGAAAACAGTGGACGTTTGCCCGCCCAAATAAATTTGGTCAATGCCTTGTCCAGTTGGGCAAATGTACTCTTGGGTGGGATCAACGGAAGCATTTGCATTTATAATAAGCGGCAGATAGGCCATACGGTCCCGGGGATTTCCCATTGGGGAGGGATTTAATAACAGTCTCTAGCTCCGCATCTGTAATGGGAGCAATAAGAGTTTCCCTATCATCATCAGTAAGACTGGGAAGGTCCGCCTGAAGCAAGAAGTCCATACCTTGAACAGTTGGTCAGGGGGTGCAGTGTATACATTTTCAAAAATTTCAAGAAAAGTGTCACTAATTTTATCTTGGGTTAGTGTCAGCGTTCCCTGAGTAGTTCGGATAGATGAGATGTATTTAGGAGCAGTGGAGGCTTTCACTAAGTTTGCTAATAATTTCCCGGGTCGATTACCCCCAACGAAAATACTTATTTGATTGAAACTATAGAAGCAATTGAGCCTGCTCAGCACAAAGAGTGTCATGGACCGATTTAGCATCTTTATATAACAATCTATTAGATTCAGAAGGGTCAGCTAATAATTGAGAGTATGACGAGGCGATTTTAGGGGTCGCATGAGTCATTCTTTCCTGAAATAGTTTTTTTCTAGTAGCAACATATGATATTATGTGGCTCCAGATAACCGGTTTCGAAGCCTGCCAAAAAAGATTTATGTCGTCAGAATGTACACTATTGTCATGGGTATAGTTAGAGAAAGAATGTGTCAAGTAAAGTTTAAAATTTTCAGAGGAGGCTAGCTAATCTGGAAAGCGCCAATTATGGGAGTATGTGCGAGGTGCCGTCAGGGTAAGCGTTAGGGTAATAGGGGCATGGTCAGATAGAAGAATGTTAGCTATAGTTGAGTCTTCAACTCTATGGATCAATGAATCTGATATCAACTAATAGTCTAATTGGGAAAACAGCTTATGTGGATGAGAGAAAAAGGAGTATTCTCTAGAGTCAGGATATAAGAACCGCCAGGGATCCAATATTTGTAAAGAATCCAACAATAGTGATAAGGTGGATGGAGCGGATCTACTCAAACCTGACTGTCTGGGGCCACCTGATACATCTAACACAGGATCAAAAACTACATTAAGTCACCCCCTAAAATTAAGGATCCCTCTAGACAGCCTTGTAGATTAACAAAAAGATCCGAAAAAAATGATACATCCGGTCCTGTGGGGGCATATATGCACGCTAAAGTAAATGTCTCCCGTTCAATATCTACCTTTAAAAATAAAAACCTCCCCTCAGGATCTATCCATTCGTCTTTGATCTCATAGTGCAATGATTTACTGAATAAAAGTAGTACTCCCCGATTTTTTGTAGTGTAAGAGGCACACCTAAAGTCACTAATCCAAGTATCCCTAACTTTGTTATTGTCAGTAATTCGCCAGAGTGTCTCTTGTAAGAATACAACATCTGGACAAATTTTTTTTAAGATGATTCAAAATTTTCTTACTCTTAACTGGAGTGTTCTACCCTTCCACGTTCCAAGAGACCAGCTTAAGAGAAGGCCGTCATTACCTAGCGATCGCCTCTGCCTGATTGACAGGCAGAGATGGTCGCTGGGCGGGAGGGGGCGGCACGGCGGCATTTGGCCGCCATTTTGGGGGCACGGTCCGGCCAACGCAGGCATGGCCGGACAATGCGGGGGGTGGGCCGCAGCGGCTGCATGATGTCACATGCAGCCGCTGCGGCCAGGGGCAGCGACGGGCAACTCCCGGTCAGCCGCAGGAGCTGCGCTGGCCGGGAGTTATTAAACAAGTACAAAAGCATCGCCGCTGTGCGATGCCTTTGTGCTTGTGCGGGGGGGGGGGGGGGGGGCAGACAGACATGCGGGGCGGACTAGATCTGTGCTGGTCATCCCCCCGGCATGTTTGGGAACACGATCGTAGCTGTGCTAAATTTAGCACAGCTACAATCAACTCGGAATGACCCCCATTATCCAATACCCAGTCTGATGGAACATGGAAGGAGAAGCCACAATAAAGCGTCCAGCAAGCGGGGGAGGGACTATTAACATGCATCAAGAAAAGGTACAGTTTACAATTAAGAGAAACAAATTGTACCATAATACCTATAATAACCACAATAGCATATAACAATTGCCACCTGTCAAAGGGATTTGAAATTTTTGGAACCCAATGGGACGGTTCTAAAAACCGTCGAAATACAACAAAAATAGTAATATGAATAGAAAAAGGAGAAAAAATGAGAACAGGCATAGATGGGGAAACAATATCCCTCCATCCCGTTATCCTCAGTTTCGAAGAGAAAATCCCTCACAACAATACCAGTGTAATAAAAAACACAAACAGAACAGTATTTCACTCATTGGAGAAAGAAAATTGGAACATATAGCAGTGATACTTATCAGGCCATGGACAGTCAATCGGCATCATCCATACGTGAGTCAGATGAAAGTGAAGATAAAGATTTAAGAAAATTCCGAGCAATATAAGGCGTGTAAAAATAATGCGGTTTGCCAGCATGAAAGATCCTCAATTTTGCAGGATAAAGGAGAGCAAACCGAATATTTTTTGAGAAGAGTTCCTTGCAAATCAGAGAGAATTCCCATCTTCGTGAAGAAATTTGAAACGAAAAGTCCTGAAAGAGGAGGAGTTTGGAGTTCTCATAGCTGAAGTGGTGGTTTTGCGATAAGCCTCCATAATTTTCACCATGTCCAGGTAATTCAATAACTTGAAGATCACTGCTCTAGGGCGAAGTTATAAAGCTTATTTGTCAAGGCCGATGCGATGGGCCCTTTCCACCATATAAGACGTGGGCGAGGAAGGGAGACCCAGAGTCTTAGGAAGCCAGCAAGAGACCAAATCCAGTAAATCTTTGGATCGGACCGATTCTGGAAGGCCAATGAGGCACAAGTTGTTCCGACGATTGTGATTTTCCAAATCTTCGATTTTATCAGTTAAGGTCGCAAGAGTGGCATCTTGTGTTTGCAGTTGTGATTTAGCCTCAAGCTGGCCATCTTCCAAAGTGTAAATATGGTGCTTCGCTTCCACAAGGCGTTGGGTGTGTTGCATTATTTGAGCAGCAGCCGAGTTAATGGCCTCCATCAACGGAGCTAGCTTTGCATCCAAGAGGGATGAAATAATGTACAAGATTTCTTTAGCCCTCTGAACAGAGGACGGACTGAATCTATCAGATGAGGCCAACGTATCCGCGGGATTTTTCCGGCCAGGGGAGGTGGGGGATAGGGAATGATCAGAACAAATATCTGTATCTTTAGATGCCGTTTTATTTTTATTTTTATTCTGGGAGTCTTTGAGTGTCCACGGTGTTTTGGCCACATACCGCTCCATGCTCGGTGTTGTAATTTAAATATAGCTCAATATAGAATAAAGGAGGAACGACTCAGGTAAGGATATGATGGAAGAGGAGTGTTCCACTGTGGTTAGATGGTGTGCAGCCTTGGTGAAAGTGCTGTTGCACGTGGAGAGAGATGCACAGAGACAGGTATAAACACACACCGTAATAAGGGAGGGAAGGAGGAAGTCTTCTCGGTCCTGATGCAGTCTTAGATGTTATATAGGCAGCTGGTGGATAGAAGAAACAAGGGGGGAGAGCCCTCCACCCCCTAATATTACCTCTGTTGTGAGGTAGGGAGACAACAAATAAGGTGCAGTGTGGCTCCACTGTGTATAAGTATTGAAAAAGCCTATAAGGAAGTGAGGAGGGGAGAGCCCTGTGTCTCCTAATGCAGCCACCAGTGTAAAGCAGGTGATGACTATGCAAGGTTAGGCCCCAAGAGCCCAGGCACAGCACCAGTGAATGCCTGTGTAAAGCAGAGAGGAAGGGGGGGGGAGCCCTCCACCCCCATCACAGCCTTCGGTTGTAGCAGGCAGCGTCGAGCGTGGTACCTGCTAAGCTGGTGGTTCCCTGTTGTGGAGCAGAAGGCGCAGCCGGGAGCAAGGGTAGCCGCCGCCATGCGCTGCACTCAGCTTGTGTCACCTTCGAAGGCTCTCTGAAGTGGGACCTGTGCGTGGGAGGGAGGCAGAGAGTCTGTAGACCTGCAGGCAGCCGTGGTAAGGTACAGGAGACGATCAGTGCTCCCTCAGGCAGCCGGAGCCCAGACGCGGCAGGGATCCAAGATGGCCACCATCATATAGTGCACACAGAGTGCGCCGACTCCGGCGGTGAGTACAATGCAGGGGCGAGCCGGGAAGCAGCCCCACTTTGCCCCTCACTATCTCTGGACCCTGCTGACGTGGAAATCGGGGTCCCAGTCCAGGTGCACCCGGTGATATGGGGTGATGTGAGCAGCCTGGACGGAGAGCTCTGTTAAGATACGGCCAGTCAGTTCAGCCTGCCCACTGGAAGTCTGAAATACCTTTCTTATCAATGAACTAGTTCAACACAGGTGATGGCAGTCATAAATTAAGAGGAAGTCCAGGAACAGAGCATTTTGTCCCTCCAGGAAAGGGTCATGTTGGGAGGTATACAACTTGTTAGTGGTAGTTATTTTATACTAAACTTTGACAATTACATCTTCTATGCACATGGTAATGAGACAAGCAATATTATTTTGATTGATGCTATTTAAGCCTGATGTATGAACAACAATAAAAAGTAATTGATTAAAGACAAATTGGAAGACGTTTATTAGCAGGGTATGTCTCGTTTTTGGAGACATAACTAGTAACAGATAGCTAACTTCCCAGAACTAATATCGGGGTAAATATATTATATCCGCAGGTATCGTGTATTACCATTGCGGATGCTGAAGTGGGGGAGTGAAAATTTCTGGCGATTGCTGCCAGACCCCCACAGCCTTCTCCAGTGTGCATGTGCAAGATCTCGCTACTATGGCGAGATCTCCTGTGCAGCCCGGAGGTGGCAGCTGTCACAACAAGGAACAAAGCTGTCTCTGCTGTGGTGATGGGGCAACAACGGGGGTATTTCAGATCTGATCGCAGCAGCAATTTTGTTAGCAGTTGGGCAACACCATGTGCACGGCAGGTGAGGTAGATATAACATTTGCAGAGAGAGTTAGATTTGGGTGGGTTATTTTGTTTCTGTGCAAGTTTAAACTTGCTGCTTTATTTTTACACGGCAGTTTAGATTTCAGATTTGGGTGGGGTGGGTGGTCTTCAGTATGCCGAATGTTGGGATCCCGGCGCACAGTATACCGGCGCCGGGATCCCGACACCTGGCATACCGACAGCTATTCTCCCTCGTGGGGGTCCACGACCTCCCTGGAGGGAGAATAAATAGCGTGGCGCGCATAGCGCGCCACCGTGCCCGCAGCGTGGCGAGCGCAGCGTGCCCGCAAGGGGCTCCTTTGCGCTCCCACACTGTCGGTATGCCGACGGTCGGGCTCCCGACGCCGGTATGCTGGTCGCCAGGAGCCCGGCCGCCGGCATACCATACTACACCCGGGTGGGGTGTGTTCAAACTGAATTCTAAATTACAGTGTAAAAATAAAGCAGCCAGTATTTACTCTGCACAGAAACAAAATAACCCACTCAAATCTAACTCTTTCTGCACATGTTATATCTGTCATACCTGTAGTGCACATGGGGGGACATTCCGACCCGATCGTTCGCTGCAGTTTGTCGCAGCGTTCAGGTCAGAACAGCGCATGCACCGGCGCATGTCAGTCGTCGGTGCCCAGAGATCGCCTCTGAGACAGGGGCGGTCGCTGGGCGAGAGGGGGCTGAACGGCGGCGGCGCATGCCGGCCCATTGGGGGGGTGGACCGTTGGGGGGGCGTGGCTTGGCGGGTGAGTGATGTCTCACGCAGCCGCTGCAGCGAAAACAACTCCCGGTCAGCCACAGGAGCTGCGCTGGACGGGAGTTACTCCACAGATACAAAGGCATTGCCTCTGCGCGATGCTTTTGTATTTGTACGGGGGGGGGGGGGGGGGGCGGGGGTATACGGGGGGGGGGAGCGGCACTGACATGCGGGGCGGACTAGCCCTGTGCTGGGCGTCCCCCCGCATGTCTGAGTTTACGGTCGTAGCTGTGCTGAATTTAGCACAGCTACGATCAACTCGGAATGACCCCCATGGTTTTGCCCAACTGCTAACAAATTTGTTGCTGCGATCAGATCTGAATTAGGCCCAATACCTGCAGCTGTCTAAATAGATAGCTGCTGTTGATGGAATGGTAAATGCCACGGACGCTCATACATTGCCCAACATATCAGCGTGCTATCTTGTAGATAGCAGCGCCGATATATACAAGGGTGCAATAGCGCCCCTGTCATCTAGCACACTTCTCCTCTTTCATACATGCGGGAGAATCGGTATCAGCGCACATAAGGGCGTTGATACCACTTCTCCCCCAAAACGACCCATCTTACATCTATACTCTAGTGTTTTGTCAGACACCTGTACAGTTTCACACCTGGAGTGTGCCTTAAGCTGTGTACACACTATATGATGTAACACACGATGTGACGGTCATTCAAATTTCACTAATCCCAGAACACACGAAATAGAGTACACACAATGCAATCTTTGAATGATGACACAAAATATCGTATCCAGTCAATGTATCCAATTGTTACTCCTGCACACACTGGGCCTGATTCAGATATGGACGGAGTAAGCATGCTTTCATAAGGTAATGCATGCATGTGTGATCCAGTGCTGTGTCCGAGGATGCAGCACTGAATCACTTGCTACACCATCGGCTGGCTGAGTGAACCCTGGCTCTAATTCAGATGTGGTGTTGTACCGATGTTTGGTACTACGCGCATGTGCCTGACCCGTACTGTGCATATGCAGTATAGGTCCTGCATTGTCGGATGCAGTACAGCTGCAAACGTCAAGTGATTAACAGTCTTTAGCGGTTGGGGGTGGGAAAGAAGTGGCGACGGCAGCCGTTTCACAATATGGAGGTATGTTGCCTCCATTTTGCGGGAGTGCCAAGGCCAGGGTCTCCATCTTCCAATGGAAATTTCCTGGACTCTGGGACATAGCTGTAACGGCCAGACTGAGTGACCTCAGGGTTCACTCAGCTGGCCAATTGTGTCCTTGGACACAGCAATGGATCACACATGTATGCAGGAGGCATCTACTTATAACAGCTGCCTACTGCTGCATTAATATATGAAACCATCACTGCTGCTACCAAGAAAACAGCCTCTATGCTTTCTCCATCCCCATCTGTATCAGGCACCCGAGGGGGGAGGGGGGTGGGGGGGTCACAGAGAGTGGCCATAACAGCTCCATCCCAAAGGCCAGGAGATCTATGTAGAGATCCTGGTCTTGGCAAAAAAACGGAGGCAACACACCCAAACTGCTGCAAACTGTCTATCACTTAACGTCTGCAGTGATACTACATCCAACGACGCAGGACCCATACTGCACTTGCGCAGTACAGATCCAGTGCAAAGTACCAAACAATGGTACTTTATGCATTTAACAGTAATCCGTCCACATCTGAATTGGGCCCACCATGCGCCCCATCATGTCAAACAGTGCCATGCGCCCCATCATGTCATCATCCAATCGTGCAGAATATCAGATGGGACGATGCAATGAACAATGGGTGAAAACAATGTATTAGATGTATACACTATAAAATGGTCATTCTGATCCTCAACGTTGCCTCTTTCTCTGTGCTTCGATGATGAGAAATACAGGTAGGTACTTATTTATTATGCAGTATCATCATGGAGGCATCTGGTTGGCTCCAAATTTGTACTGCAGCAGGGCAACAATCCCAAACATACAGCCAATGTTATTAAGAACTCTTCAGCGTAAAGAAGAACAAGAAGTCCTGGACGTGATGATATGGTTCCAAAAGAGCCCTTATCTCAACATCGTGAAGTCTGTCTCGGATTACATGGAGAGACAGAAGGATTTGAGCAAGCCTACATCCACAGAAGATCTGTGGTTAGCTTTCCAAGAGGTATGCTGAGTTCCTTCAAAAACTGCAAGTATACTTAGAAAAACTGATGCTGTTTTGAAGGCAAAGGGATTTCACACCAAATATTGATTTAATTTAGATTTCCCTTCTGTTCATTCACTTTGCATTATGTTAATTGATAAAAATAAACTAACACCTCTATTTTTCTAAGCATTCTTATTTTGCAGTATTTTTTCCACACCTGCCTAAAACTTTTGCATAGGACTGTATATATATATATATATATATATATATATATATATATATATATATATATATATATATATATATATATACACACACACACAAACACAGATGTAGCCATGCTCATCTTACTGCAAAGCAGCATGCTGCAACACGGCCTGGTATGCCACGCAACATTCTGCATCGGCTACGTGTGTGTGTGTGTGTGTGTATGTATGTATATATATATACAAACAGAAAGTTCAGCACTCACCAAAGCAAGCCCACTTATTTTCACAACATCAATAAATAAATGATGGGGGTTTAGTTAGTGAATTGGCCAATGCACGGAATCCTGCAAACCGCTCGCCAAGGTACCCCATCTTCATGCAGGTCCTACACTATCCCAGAGTCTCAAAAATTAAAACCTAGCAACTGTATCACATAATATAACTGCAAATATGCCCACTTGGTTTACTGTGTATCTGCCAAATACTCCATGGCTTTTAAAGGTACACTAGTCACCTGACACTGGCTGATAAATTACTAAAGAACAGCTGACTCAGGTTTAAGATAATTGGGCTTGCATAGGGGTGCATGAGCAAAGCTTGTGGCCACAGTTAATATGAAGATGGGGTACCTTGGCGAGCGGTTTGCAGGCTTCCGTGCATTGGCCAATTCACTAACTAAACCCCCATCATTTATTTATTGATGTTGTGAAAATAAGTGAGCTTGCTTTGGTGAGTGCTGAACTTTCTGTTTGTATAATTTTAAGTAGGTGGCCATGGGCTACATGCACCCCACCCTATGAGTGGTGAGTGCAGACACTGCACCCCGCTTCTGGGGCGGTGAGTGCTGTGGTTTTATATTTGTTGGTATATATATATATATATATATATATATATATATATATATATATATATATATATATATATATATATATAGAGAGAGAGAGAGAGAAATAAATAGATACATGGATAGATAGATAGATAGATAGATAGATACATACATACATACATACATGCAGTATAGTGGTATTTGTAACATCTAGTCAGAACATATACATACTCCTCAATATAAAGGAAGCCATTCTCTTGTGACAGTCTTCTTCCATGGCTCTGGGCATCTCTTGCTGTTGGCCCAAACAAAATAACCATGGCTCCATAGTCACGGCACATTCTGACTCGGTTAGGGGAGGTTCCAGCTGACATAATGACAAACACAGGTATTTGTAGCTCTGAGGCATGGAAAGCCACAGCCATGGCAAAGTTACTGTCTGTAGCCACAATGACGCCTTTCCTCTGCTGATTCTGTGGAATACAGAAGTTGACACCAGTTACTAGCTATAGAGTGATGTTTCCTACTAAAAGTACACTTCCACTACTATAGTGACACAAAAGGCATAATACTTCACATCCATGACAACATATGTCCAAACCATCAACTTCCATTAAGTGCAAAACATGGAACCAACCAACAGATCTGCACTCATATACAAATTAGACAGTAATGATTTTTACACATAGGGCCTGATATAGAGATGTACGCAAACCCAATGTGCAGTATCAGCACTGCGCATGTGCAGATCAGTGGATGCATTGACGGTTGCATTGCACCCTAAGCCCAAGCATGTAAATTTTGGGTGTGGGGCAGGGGTGGCAGCGGGGCTAGATTAAGGATAGGGGGGGGGGTCCTGGGGCAAAGAAAGGTGTCGACACCCACCAATAAATTTGACTAAAATTGAGCACGCAGGAGAGAGACAAAGTCAGAGAGGAAGGGAGAGAGAGAGAGAGAAAGAGAGAGAGAGTGGAGCAAGAGATAGGGATAGAGTGTCAATGAGGGGGAGACAAAGAGAGGAGGAGAGAGAAAGGGGTGCAAGAGAGATGGTGTCAGGGAGAGAAATGAGGGGGATCAAGGGGGAGAGAGAGAGAGGATGTCAGGGTGGGAGGGAGAGAGACAGAGGGGAGCAAGAGAGTTGGAGAGAGAGTGTCAGGGAGGGACAAAGATAGGGAGAGGATGGGAGCAAGAGAGAGTGAATGTGGGAGGGTATCAAGGAGAGAGAGGGAGGGGGAGCGAGCGGGAGAGAGTGTGATGGAGGAAGAGAGGGGAGAGCAAGAGGAGCAAGTGAGAGAGGGAGAGTGTGTGTGTTAGGGAAAGGGGGGGGGAAGCAAGCGGGAGACACTACCTATTACAGGCTACAGTACAGGTCTCTGATGGCGGTACCACCCTCTTACCCATACACCTACGAACCGGTAGGGGCAGAGTGGGCAAAGGCAATGTTTGCGCAGTGTGGGGGCCCCATCTGCCCCTCCTATAATATACCCCTCATATTATCCAGCCCTGTCTGACAGCCTCACATTGTAGACATGCAGATTTCTTTGCCCTGGCAGTGGGAAAACACTGGCCATCCTGAGTCACCTGAGGCTTACTGAGACAGCCAATGTTCATGCAGATGATCTGATGCTGCATCCTTGGACACAGCAGCATATTACAAAAGCCTGCAGGAGGCAGCTATTTACACCAGATGTCTCCTGCAGCAATATCATATTTTCACACAGTAGTTGTATCCAATGACACAGCCGTTGTATCTAAAGACTCAGCAGTTGTATCTAATGACACAGCCGTTGTATCTAAAGACTCAGCAGTTGTATCTAATGACACAGCTGTTGTATCTAAAGACTCAGCCGCTGTGCTTAGTTTGTCCATCTATGAATTAGGCCCACAGTGGACAAAATAAATCTCTCAATATAAAGGGTGATTGGTTACCATGTGCAGCCAGAGCAGCCAGTATTTGCCATGGCATTAAGTCTGGAACATGCTCTCTCAGGCTTGTACTCCAGAAGATCCAACAAATGCATGTTTGGGTTTTGGCTTGGTGAAGCAGAAGGCCATGAAATATGAATAACATTAATGACCGACGTGAATGACTGTTAGGATCTCCTGCTCTGTGCTGCCACGTCGCCATGGCAACCGGGAGGCAAGTGTTAGCGAAGTAACCTGAGCGCAGCTGATACTCCGGTCTGGGTTTTTACTGTGTAGTGGTTACAGGCTCTGTGGACGGCAGGGAATCCGGCGCTGGTTTTGTGCTCACAGTCTGTGAGGTCTGAGTGGGGTGTGGACAGCACCTGCTATATAAACCATCCTCTCAGGCTAGGCAAATGCTGCTGAATCTTTGTTTGTTAGTCAGTTCCAGAGAGTTAGCTAGTACTGTGTGACTTTGTATTTACTTGTTGCTACTGCGAATAGGCCTTGGGATTCGGTACTTCATTCTGCCAATCCGGACCTAGCAGTAAGACTGGAGTCAGTTGTTTGACCTGCTGGGGTTCTTTTGCTATTCTGTGAACCCAGCAGGTTTGCGGCTGTACTCTCAGACCTGCTTGCTTAATCCTCCCTCACTGTGCAGGGCGTCCAGGTGTCAGTTTAGTGGCAGTAAGCTGAACCTGTGCCCTGCAAGTGGGGGTTAGGATTGTGGATACTCTCCTTGTGTCTATATTTCTATCTCTGACCAAGGAGTTTATTCCCACACCCGTTGGTAACCCTTTGGGGTTTTTTCTGTTGCTCTTAGCAACATCATTTCAGGTGCTCCACATGTTAAATCACTACACATCGCTTCATTGTCCGCTCTATTCCATCTGAGCATTCCTGACACTAGGGAGACACCCAATTCCTGAGCCTTTGGGCTTCTCCGTTCACTTTGTGTTTATTAGTTATTCCATCACCTCCTGTGTATGTTATGTTATACTGTCTGTGAGTTCGTTTGCTTCGCTTCCCTCTCTGTTCATACACCGGTATACTCCTGTTAGCACTGGTGTGCGTAACATATTCAGCAGCCTTACTCCTGTTGAAATTTTGTGGGAATATGGAGCATACCCCTCAAAATACTTTGCAACAGGTGGTCGATCAGGTGCAGGTCCTGACTCGACAATTTAATGAGATGTCCATTAAAATGAACACCCCGCAGGCCGCTAGCGGAGCTCCCGCAGCAGCAGCGGCAAGTTCAGGGGTTAAGGAGCCGAAAGTAAATCTCCCGGATCGTTTTTCTGGAGATCGCTCGCAGTTCTTTTGTTTCAAGGAGAGCTGTAAGCTATATTTCAGGCTTAGGCCCCAGTCTTCTGGGTCGGAGATTCAGCGGGTGGGCATGGTGATTTCCTTGCTACAAGGAGACCCGCAGGTCTGGGCATATGGGTTACAGCCTGACTGTCCATCGCTTAAAAGTTTTGATGCTTTTTTTACGGCACTGGGCATTTTGTATGATGACCCTGACAAGATGGCTTCAGCCGAGGCTCAGATTACGGTTCTTAAGCAAGGGCGACGGCCAGCTGAGGTTTATAGTACGGAGTTTCGGAGGTTGGCTCATGATACCCAGTGGAATGACCCAGCCCTGAGAAACCAGTACCGAAGGGGCCTTTCTGACCAGATAAAGGACCAACTGGTACAATATCCCTCGCCTGATAGCTTAGATCAGCTCATGCAGTTATCCATCCGGGTGGATAGACGGCTGAGAGAGCGTAGGCTTGAAAGGGAGACCGCAGTTTCCTTTTTTCCCAAGGGAACCTCAGACTCTGAGGAATATTCCGAGGAGCCTATGCAGATTGGGGCTACCCGCCTCTCCTCGCGTGAGAAGACGCAGAGGAGACAGCAGGGTTTGTGTTTGTACTGTGGGAATAAAGGTCATGTTGTAGTATCATGCCCAGAAAAACCGGAAAACTTCAGGGCCTGAGGGTGATGGGAAATATCCTGTCAGGCCAGAAGTCAGAATTTCCCAAAAAGACTTTTCTCATTCCGGTGACTTTGGAGATCCTCGGTCAAACTGTCAAGACTGAGGCCTTTGTTGACATTGGGGCCGATGGGGTTTTCATGGACCGTCAATTCGCCCTGGAACACTCTGTTCCCTCAGTACCTTTGGCATCAGAGATTGAGATCTGTGGGTTAAACGGGGAACCATTGTCCCAGGGTAAAATTACCTCCTGCACCAGCCAAATTCCTTTGTTTATTGGAGCCACACACTCTGAAAAATTGTCTTTTTATGTGACTGTCTGTTCTTTTGCCCCATTGGTTTTGGGGTTACCCTGGTTAAGGGCCCATAACCCTCAATTTGACTGGGTCTCTGGGGAGATTCTTAGTTGGGGTAGTGATTGTTTCAGGAGTTGCTTGAGCCTTCCAGTCAGGCTCTCGCAGCTAAGTTTGCCAGGATTGCCAGGATGTTTTGCAGATTTTGCGGATGTGTTCTCCAAAAAAGTTGCGGAGGTACTACCTCCCCATCGCCCCTATGACTGTGCCATTGATTTGTTGCCAGATGCTAAGCTTCCCATGAGCAGGTTGTACTCCCTGTCACGTCCTGAGACTCAGGCTATGGCAGAGTACATTCAGGAGAACTTGGCTAAGGGATTTATCAGACCCTCACAGTCCCCAGTTGGGTCGGGGTTCTTTTTCGTGGGTAAAAAGGACGGTTCATTGCGACCCTGCATCGACTTCAGGGAATTGAACCGTATCACGATTAAAAACTCGTACCCACTGCCTCTCATTTCGGTTTTGTTTGACCAGCTTCGTACTGCCACCATTTTTTCTAAGATTGACCTACGCGGTGCTTACAATATAATCCGAATAAGAGAGGGGGATGAATGGAAGACTGCCTTTAATACCCACTCAGGGCATTATGAATATTTGGTGATGCCTTTTGGGCTCTCTAATGCCCCGGCAGTCTTCCAGGAATTCATGAACGATGTGCTCAGGGAATATTTGGATAGATTCTTAGTTGTTTATCTAGATGACATCCTAATCTTCTCTCATTCCCTGGAGGAACATCGGAAGCATGTACGCTTAGTCCTCCAGAAACTCAGAGACCACCAGCTTGGGGCGAAGCTGGAGAAGTGCGAGTTTGAAGTCCAGCAAATCGCATTTCTAGGGTATATTATCTCCTCAGAAGGTTTCCAAATGGAGGGTTCCAAGGTACAGGCAGTCCTGGATTGGGTGCAGCCCACTAGTTTTAAGGCGCTTCAGCGTTTTCTGGGCTTTGCGAATTTTTATAGACGGTTTATCGCTGGATTTTCGTCTATAGTGGCCCCCTTGGTGGCACTCACTAAGAAAGGGGCGGATGTTGCTCACTGGTCTTGTGAGGCCAAAGCGGCCTTTGCCCGTCTCAAAAGGGCATTTGTCTTGGCCAAGGTGCTGCAACACCCAGATCCAGAGCGTCCTTTTGTGGTAGAAGTGGATGCCTCTGAGATAGGTATTGGGGCAGTGCTCTCTCAGATGGGGGTGTCTGATAATCGCCTTCATCCCTGTGCTTACTTTTCCCGTAAATTTTCGTCTGCCGAGATGAATTATGATGTGGGTAACCGGGAATTGTTGGCTATAAAGGATGCACTCGGGGAGTGGAGACACTGGCTTGAGGGGGCTAAGTTTGTGGTCTCAATTATCACCGACCATAAGAATCTGGCATATTTAGAGTCAGCGAAGCGGCTCAATGCCAGGCAGGCACGATGGGCTTTGTTTTTTGCTCGCTTTAATTTTTTGATAACATATCGCCCTGGGTCAAAAAACATCAAGGCTGATGCGCTCTCGCAGAGTTTTGCTCCAGTTCAAGAGACCACCGAGGAGCCATTGCCCATTGTGTCCCCATCATGTATTAAAGTGGGCATTACCCAGGACCTCTTGTCATTAGTCCTTAGAGAACAGGAGCAGGCTCCTCCAGACCTTCCGGTAGGTCTCTTGTTTGTGCCTCCTAGGTTAAGACAGCGAGTGTTCCTGGAATTCCATGCCAAGAGGTTGGCAGGGCATCCGGGTATTGCCAGAACTCGGGAGTTGCTGTCTAGGGCGGTGTGGTGGCCCTCGGTGGCTAGGGATGTGGATCAGTGGGTTCAGGCATGTGACGTTTGTGCCCGAAATAAAACTCCTAGAGGGGTTCCTGTCGGCCCATTACATCCACTCTCTATTCCGTCTAAGCCATGGACCCACATTTCCATGGATTTTGTGGTGGACTTGCCCAAATCCTCGGGGATGACAGCCATTTGGGTTGTCGTTGACAGGTTTTCGAAGATGGCGCATTTCGTTCCACTGGTTGGGTTGCCATCGGCCAGACGCCTGTCTGAGTTATTTATGCAGCATGTTGTGCGCCTCCACGGGTTGCCACTTGATGTGGTCTCTGACCGTGGATCCCAGTTTGTGGCCAAATTCTGGAGGGCATTTTGTTCTGATCTCCAGATTTCTGTGAGCTTGTCGTCAGGCTACCATCCACAGTCTAATGGGCAGACTGAGAGGGTGAACCAGTCCTTGGAGCAGTTCCTCAGGTGTTATGTCTCCAAGTGTCATACTGACTGGGTTGCTCATCTGTCCATGGCGGAGTTTGCCTATAACAACGCGGCTCACTCTGCTACAGGGATGTCTCCCTTCCTTTGTGTGTATGGGCATCATCCTAAGGCCAATTCTTTTGACCCCCTGGATTCCACGCCTTGTGGTTCCTCTGTTGTTTCGGTCCTTAGGGGTATTTGGAGGAAAGTGAAGAAAGCCCTTGTGTCTGTGTCATTAGTGACCAAAAGGGTTTTTGATAAGCGGAGAAGACCCTGCAGCTTCAAATTAGGAGACTTCGTCTGGTTGAATTTGAAGTTGAGACAGCCATCTCATAAGTTAGGCCCCCGGTTCATCGGCCCTTATAAGATCACCAGGGTTATCAATCCGGTGGCATTTCAGTTAGATCTGCCCCGTTCATTGGGTATCAATAAAACATTTCATTGTTCCCTTTTAAAACTGGCGGTTAGTAATCCTTCTTCCAGTGGAAGACCTTCTCCTCTTCTGATACGGGGTCAGAGGGAGTTTGTGGTTGAAAGGGTTCTTGACTCCAAGATGGTTCGGTGTCGGCTGTCATTTTTTGTGCACTGGAAGGGGTATGGCCCGGAGGAGCGGTCGTGGGTGCGCAGTTGTGATCTTCATGCCCCCAGACTGATAGGCTCTTTCTTCTCGCAGTTCCCCGATAAACCCGGTGGTAGGGGTTCTTTGACCCCTCGTCAGAGGGGGGGTACTGTTAGGATCTCCTGCTCTGTGCTGCCACGTCGCCATGGCAACTGGGAGGCAAGTGTTAGCGAAGTAACCTGAGCGCAGCTGATACTCCGGTCCGGGTTTTTACTGTGTAGTGGTTACAGGCTCTGTGCACGGCAGGGAATCCGGCGCTGGTTTTGTGCTCACAGTCTGTGAGGTCTGAGTGGGGCGTGGACAGCACTGCTATATAAACCATCCTCTCAGGCTAGGCAAATGCTACTGAATCTTTGTTTGTTAGTCAGTTCCAGAGAGTTAGCTAGTACTGTGTGACTTTGTATTTACTTGTTGCTACTGCGAATAGGCCTTGGGATTCGGTACTTCATTCTGCCAATCCGGACCTAGCAGTAAGACTGGAGTCAGTTGTTTGACCTGCTGGGGTTCTTTTGCTATTCTGTGAACCCAGCAGGTTTGCGGCTGTACTCTCAGACCTGCTTGCTTAATCCTCCCTCACTGTGCAGGGCGTCCAGGTGTCAGTTTAGTGGCAGTAAGCTGAACCTGTGCCCTGCAAGTGGGGGTTAGGATTGTGGATACTCTCCTTGTGTCTATATTTCTATCTCTGACCAAGGAGTTTATTCCCACACCCGTTGGTAACCCTTTGGGGTTTTTTCTGTTGCTCTTAGCAACATCATTTCAGGTGCTCCACATGTTAAATCACTACACATCGCTTCATTGTCCGCTCTATTCCATCTGAGCATTCCTGACACTAGGGAGACACCCAATTCCTGAGCCTTTGGGCTTCTCCGTTCACTTTGTGTTTATTAGTTATTCCATCACCTCCTGTGTATGTTATGTTATACTGTCTGTGAGTTCGTTTGCTTCGCTTCCCTCTCTGTTCATACACCGGTATACTCCTGTTAGCACTGGTGTGCGTAACAATGACTATAAAATTCTCTATAAAGTGTATTGTTATAGCTAAGCACTTTATAAAAAACAAAACAGTTTTAAATAATACATGTCAAGCCATTACGCAACCACCCATTTCCTATCATAAAGATGCTACCGTCCTGCAAAGAAACACTGCAACATAGGGTAATGAGGATCACGCAGCATCATTAAGTAGGTATTAGCATTAACCTTGCCATCAAAGGGAATGCCAGCACACAAACGATGCAAGAAGAATGTGCCCCACAACATTGTGGATCCAACAGAACACCCAATTTTGGAAACAAAGACTGTCATAAATGTAACAGTTTGTGCAGTGCAGACAGCAACGAGAGATAAGGCAGCAATACAGGACTGTCATAGGTGTTTTCATAAAAAATAAGATTTTACTTACCGATAAATCTATTTCTCGTAGTCCGTAGTGGATGCTGGGGACTCCGTCAGGACCAAGGGGGAATAGCGGCTCCGCAGGAGACAGGGCACAAAAGTAAAAGCTTTAGGATCAGGTGGTGTGCACTGGCTCCTCCCCCTATGACCCTCCTCCAAGCCTCAGTTAGGATACTGTGCCCGGACGAGCGTACACAATAAGGAAGGATTTTGAATCCCGGGTAAGACTCATACCAGCCACACCAATCACACTGTACAACCTGTGATCTGAACCCAGTTAACAGCATGATAACAGCGGAGCCTCTGAAACGATGGCTCACAACAATAATAACCCGATTTTTGTACCAATAACTATGTACAAGTATTGCAGACAATCCGCACTTGGGATGGGCGCCCAGCATCCACTACGGACTACGAGAAATAGATTTATCGGTAAGTAAAATCTTATTTTCTCTAACGTCCTAGTGGATGCTGGGGACTCCGTCAGGACCATGGGGATTATACCAAAGCTCCCAAACGGGCGGGAGAGTGCGGATGACTCTGCAGCACCGAATGAGAGAACTCCAGGTCCTCTTTAGCCAGGGTATCAAATTTGTAGAATTTTACAAACGTGTTCTCCCCCCGACCACGTAGCTGCTCGGCAGAGTTGTAATGCCGAGACCCCTCGGCAGCCGCCCAGGATGAGCCCACCTTCCTTGTGGAATGGGCATTTACATATTTTGGCTGTGGCAGGCCTGCCACAGAATGTGCAAGCTGAATTGTACTACACATCCAACTAGCAATCGTCTGCTTAGAAGCAAGAGCACCCAGTTTGTTGGGTGCATACAGGATAACAGCAAGTCAGTTTTCCTGACTCCAGCCGTCCTGGAAACCGATATTTTCAGGGCCCTGACAACATCTAGCAACTTGGAGTCCTCCAAGTCCCTAGTAGCCGCAGGTACCACAATAAGCTGGTTCAGGTGAAACGCTGACACCACCTTAGGGAGAAACTGGGGACGAGTCCGCAGCTCTGCCCTGTCCGAATGGACAATCAGATATGGGCTTTTGTGAGACAAAGCCGCCAATTCTGACACTCGCCTGGCCGAGGCCAGGGCCAACATCATGGTCACTTTCCATGTGAGATATTTCAAATCCACAGATTTGAGCGGTTTAAACCAATGTGATTTGAGGAATCCCAGCACTACGTTGAGATCCCACAGTGCCACTGGAGGCACAAAAGGGGGTTGTATATGCAGTACTCCCTTGACAAACTTCTGGACTTCAGGAACTGAAGCCAATTCTTTCTGGAAGAAAATCGACAGGGCCGAAATTTGAACCTTAATGGACCCCAATCTGAGGCCCATAGACACTCCTGTTTGCAGGAAATGCAGGAATCGACCGAGTTGAAATTTCTTCGTGGAGCCTTCCTGGCCTCACACCACGCAACATATTTTCGCCACATGTGGTGATAATGTTGTGCGGTCACGTCCTTCCTGGCTTTGACCAGGGTAGGAATGACCTCTTCCGGAATGCCTTTTTCCCTTAGGATCCGGCGTTCAACCGCCATGCCGTCAAACGCAGCCGTGGTAAGTCTTGGAACAGACATGGTACGTGCTGAAGCAAGTCCCTTCTTAGCGGCAGAGGTCATGAGTCCTCTGTGAGTATCTCTTGAAGTTCCGGGTACCAAGTCCTTCTTGGCCAATCCGGAGCCACGAGTATAGTTCTTACTCCTCTACGTCTTATAATTCTCAATACCTTGGGTATGAGAAGCAGAGGAGGAAACACATACACCGACTGGTACGCCCACGGTGTTACCAGAACGTCCACAGCTATTGCCTGAAAGTCTCTTGACCTGGCGCAATACCTGTCCAGTTTTTTGTTCAGGCGGGACGCCATCATGTACACCTTTGGTCTTTCCCAACGGTTCACAATCATGTGGAAAACTTCCCGATGAAGTCCCCACTCTCCCGGGTGGAGGTCGTGCCTGCTGAGGAAGTCTGCTTCCCAGTTGTCCACTCCCGGAATGAACACTGCTGACAGTGCTATCACATGATTTTCCGCCCAGCGAAAAATCCTTGCAGTTTTTGCCATTGCCCTCCTGCTTCTTGTGCCGCCCTGTCTGTTTACGTGGGCGACTGCCGTGATGTTGTCCCACTGGATCAATACCGGCTGACCTTGAAGCAGAGGTCTTGCTAAGCTTAGAGCATTATAAATTGCCCTTAGCTCCAGTATATTTATGTGGAGAAAAGTCTCCAGACTTGATCACACTCCCTGGAAATTTTTTCCCTGTGTGACTGCTCCCCAGCCTCTCAGGCTGGCCTCCGTGGTCACCAGCATCCAATCCTGAATGCCGAATCTGCGGCCCTCTAGAAGATGAGCACTCTGTAACCACCACAGGAGAGACACCCTTGTCCTTGGAGATAGGGTTATCCGCTGATGCATCTGAAGATGCGATCCGGACCATTTGTCCAGCAGATCCCACTGAAAAGTTCTTGCGTGGAATCTGCCGAATGGAATCGCTTCGTAATAAGCCACCATTTTTCCCAGGACTCTTGTGCAATGATGCACTGACACTTTTCCTGGTTTTAGGAGGTTCCTGACTAGCTCGGATAACTCCCTGGCTTTCTCCTCCGGGAGAAACACCTTTTTCTGGACTGTGTCCAGAATCATCCCTAGGAACAGCAGACGTGTCGTCGGAAACAACTGCGGTTTTGGAATATTTAGAATCCACCCGTGCTGTCGTAGAACTACTTGAGATAGTGCTACTCCGACCTCCAACTGTTCTCTGGACCTTGCTCTTATCAGGAGGTCGTCCATTTTCTTCGAAGAAGAATCATCATTTCGGGCATTACCTTGGTAAAGACCCGGAGTGCCGTGGACAATCCAAATGGCAGCGTCTGAAACTGATAGTGACAGTTCTGTACCACGAACCTGAGATACCCTTGGTGAGAAGGGCAAATTGGGACATGGAGGTAAGCATCCCTGATGTCCCGGGACACCATATAGTCCCCTTCTTCCTGGTTCGCTATCACTGCTCTGAGTGACTCCATCTTGATTTGAACCTTTGTAAGTGTTCAAATATTTCAGATTTAGAATAGGTCTCACCGAGCCTTCTGGTTTCAGTACCACAATATAGTGTGGAATAATACCCCTTTCCTTGTTGTAGGAGGGGTACTTTGATTATCACCTGCTGGGAATACAGCTTGTGAATTGTTTCCAATACTGCCTCCCTGTCGGAGGGAGACGTTGGTAAAGCAGACTTCAGGAACCTGCGAGGGGAAACGTCTCGACTTTCCAATCTGTACCCCTGGGATACTACTTGTAGGATCCAGGGGTCCTGTACGGCTCCAGCGTCATGCTGAGAACTTGGCAGAAGCGGTGGAAGGCTTCTGTTCCTGGGAATGGGCTGCCTGCTGCAGTCTTCTTCCCTTTCCTCTATCCCTGGGCAGATATGCTTATGGGGACGAAAGGACTGAGGCTGAAAAGACGGTGTCTTTTTCTGCATAGATGTGACTTAGGGTAAAAACGGTGGATTTCCCAGCAGTTGCCGTGGCCACCAGGTCCGATGGACCGACCCCAAATAACTCCTCCCCTTTATACGGCAATACATCTTTGTGCCGTTTGGAATCTGCATCACCTGACCACTGTCGTGTCCATAAACATCTTTTGGCAGATATGGACATCGCACTTACTCTTGATGCCAGAGTGCAAATATCCCTCTGTGCATCTCGCATATATAGAAATGCATTCTTTAAATGCTCTATAGTAAATAAAATACTGTCCCTGTCAAGGGTATCAATATTTTCAGTCAGGGAATCCGACCAAGCCACCCCCGCGCTGCACATCCAGGCTGAGGCGATCGCTGGTCGCAGTATAACACCAGTATGTGTGTATATACTTTTTAGGATATTTTCCAGCCTCCTATCAGCTGGCTCCTTGAGGGCGGCCGTATCTGGAGACGGTACCGCCACTTGTTTTGATAAGCGTGTGAGCGCCTTATCCACCCTAAGGGGTGTTTCCCAACGCGCCCTAACTTCTGGCGGGAAAGGGTATACCGCCAATAATTTTCTATCGGGGGAACCCCGCGCCTCATCACATACTTCATTTAATTTATCTGATTCAGGAAAAACTATAGGTAGTTTTTCCACACCCCACATAATACCCTTTTTTGTGGTACTTGTAGTATCAGAAATATGTAACACCTCCTTCATTGCCCTTAACAAGTAACGTGTGGCCCTAAAGGAAAATACGTTTGTTTCTTCACCGTCGACACTGGAGTCAGTGTCCGTGTCTGTGTCGACCGACTGAGGTAAAATGGGCATTATAATGTCCCTGACGGTGTTTTAGACGCCTGGACAGATACTAATATGTTTGCCGGCCGTCTCATGTCGTCAACCGACTTGCAGCGTGTTGACATTATCACGTAATTCCTTAAATAAGCCATCTATTCCGGTGTCGACTCCCTAGAGAGTGACATCACCATTACAGGCAATTTGCTCCGCCTCCCAACATCGTCCTCATACATGTCGACACACACGTACCGACACAGCACACACACAGGGAATGCTCTGATAGAGGACAGGACCCACTAGCCCTTTGGGGAGACAGAGGGAGAGTTTGCCAGCACACACCAAAAACGCTATAATTATACAGGGACAACCTTTATATAAGTGCTTTTCCCTTATAGCATTTTAATATATGTAGTCATATCGCCAAATCAGTGCCCCCCCTCTCTGTTTTAACCCTGTTTCTGTAGTGCAGTGCAGGGGAGAGCCTGGGAGCCTTCCCACCAGCATTTCTGTGAGGGAAAATGGCGCTGTGTGCTGAGGAGAATAGGCCCCGCCCCCTTTTCGGCGGGCTTCATCTCCCGTTTTTCTGAGACCTGGCAGGGGTTAAATACATCCATATAGCCCCCAGGGGCTATATGTGATGTATTTTTAGCCAGAATAAGGTACTATCATTGCTGCCCAGGGCGCCCCCCCCCAGCACCCTGCACCCTCAGTGACCGCTGTTATGAAGTGTGCTGACAACAATGGCGCACAGCTGCAGTGCTGTACGCTACCTTATGAAGACTGAAAAGTCTTCTGCCGCCGGTTTCTGGACCTCTTCATTTTTCGGCATCTGCAAGGGGGTCGGCGGCGCGGCTCCGGGACGAACCCCAGGGTGAGACCTGTGTTCCGACTCCCTCTGGAGCTAATGGTGTCCAGTAGCCTAAGAAGCCAATCCATCCTGCACGCAGGTGAGTTCACTTCTCTCCCCTAAGTCCCTCGATGCAGTGAGCCTGTTGCCAGCAGGACTCACTGAAAATAAAAACCTAACAAAACTTTTACTCTAAGCAGCTCTTTAGGAGAGCCACCTAGATTGCACCCTTCTCGGCCGGGCACAAAAATCTAACTGAGGCTTGGAGGAGGGTCATAGGGGGAGGAGCCAGTGCACACCACCTGATCCTAAAGCTTTTACTTTTGTGCCCTGTCTCCTGCGGAGCCGCTATTCCCCCTTGGTCCTGACGGAGTCCCCAGCATCCACTAGGACGTTAGAGAAAAGTGATTATATTAATAATGGGGTTTTATTGTTTGCATCTAATCTAAAGGTGACCACCTGCATTTGTATCTAATTTCGCCAAGAAAAGTGATCTTTGAGAGATCTGTTTGGCAATCAGACTGAATGACAGAACCCATAGTGCCCCATGAGTGAGGTTGGGTGATGAACAGACAACAGTTACAAGCAAACGGAATTTCTGCTTGGGAGAAAATAATTTCTCAGTGGACAATCAGCTATGTTAGATGAAGGGCCCCCAAGCATGTAGCAATATTATCATGTCTGGCCAAATTGTCATAAAAAAATAAAAATAAAAAAGATGTTTGACACAATTGATAGATGTTTCACTTACATCATTAGCATTTAGTTCACCTCTATCAGGTTTAATACGTAACACTAGTTACCAGCTCGTCAAAGTGACGAAACAACATAACAGTAATGTCAGCGCCCGTGACTGTGCATGCCAGAAAGGAGCAACACTTGAATTTCTCCATTGGGCGCCATCTAGTGGCCGCCGGCGCTCAAAACACTTGAATCCCCCCCATTGAGGGGAGGATCAGCATTAGCCTTTTACTATATAGGATGATTATGAAGTTTAGGGATAAGTACCTACCTCATGAAGCGACGTCAGCAGGTACAGCACCCCTCTCTCCTTAACAGATCCTGTATACTGTAGATATTCCTTTTTCAAGTAAATATCAATTCCATATTGTTTTGAAATCCTTGAATACTGAATTATTAGGAAAGAAACGATGTGTGACTTAAAGGTCATTAAAATTAGTACACAAGCTGATCCAATAAATAAACAGTAGTCAAATCTTCACAAACTATTTGATATTACATGTAGCAAACTATTGTCCTCTCAAGAACAGGGCTACAATGTTTTTAACAATAAAATGCTACTAAAAGTTACAAAAATTAAAAATACTTTTGGTATATATGCGGTGGGATGTAATGGAGTCCGAGATCGCGGGAGGTGCGGATGCAAAACCATGCCTTGTAAATGACTGACCCTTTAAAAAAACGGCAGAGATGGGTCGGCATCCCGCACCTTCAGCAACCTCAGACTCCATTACATCCCGCCTATGATGTTTAAAAATTACTTTACATTGACAGTCAGTGAACTCTCACTGTGCACCTGCTGGGTGACCTGGAACAAGTGACCTGCTGGGCGGTCTGGAAACTGTGACAGTTATTTGCAGCCACCCACTAAGCAGGGATTTTTTCGAAATTCAACTCCTAAGGGGGTGAAAAGGGGTAAAATGTTTCGCTCAACAAACTTTTGTCCAGTTGAAGCCAGGCACATCAGCTAAGTATTATTTATTATTAGAAGTTTTACTATGGTACTATTTGGATTACTGTTAATGTATAAGTTAATAATGGTTAAAATAGTTTGTTGGTTGATAAATTATTTACAGTGGGGATGCTGATGAAAAAAGTTGCATAGGGGAAAGTGGTCATATTTCTAGTGAGATTTCTAAAATCAAAGTAAACATTTGAATTGTTTCCATGGGAAACACCACCTTTCTCTTTTGTGACAGTTTAATAAATGTTTACTTTTATCATTTGGTTACATTTTTTAACCAAATTATTCTTTTTTATTTTATTCTACAAGATGCACAGTATGGGAGGCTTTGGGTTTAATTGGCTTCATACCATGCAAGGAGTTTTCTGAACACCACTTTGGATTTTAAAAGCAGCTGCGCTGATATCTTCAAATCTCAGAAACTCATTCTTTGGTCTCACACTGGACTTCTGGACTTTTGGAACAACAAATTCAACAGCATCCTTCAATGGTTCCTCCACATTTCCTGCAGTTTTTATTTCCCATGTTGTTACGTCTCTGTTCAGGTATTCCTCTTCTACAAAGTCCTTCAGTCTCTCAGGGTGGATTGGAGGGACATGTGGCCCATTTTTGTCTCCTTGTCTTGGGCCATTTTTTTGAGTCTGTGTCTTCATTTTCCCTGATGCATTTTTCTTTTTGTCTTGACCTTCATCCTTTCTACAATCAAGCACACATTATAAAAAGTATCTCGCATTTCAGCACATTGCCCAATTTATAGATGTTTCATTACATGCAGGGATATATATATATATATATATATATAAAAGTATTCAATTGTCTTACCCAACTGAGCTTACAAAATTATTTATGGTGTCTCAGGCAAACCATAGGTGGTTACTCCATAAACTGTGCTATAACCCATGTCAACCAATCAGATCGTAGCTGTCATTTTCTATTGCAGTTGAGACAATATAAACAAATATCTGATTGGTTGCTTTGTGTTATAATGTCTTTTTATTCATACCATCATGTCATTACGGTATATACAGCCAAAACAGCTATTGAAATTCACAATGAGCAAGCAGAGGTAATTAGCACAATGAGCAAGCTCAGGCTCCAGAAAAGCTTTTTGTGATAAATTAAGCTGTAAAAGGTATATTAGATGTATTAAAAATAGATCCTCATCAAGAAAATCATCACAGATTTGCAAAGTCCATTTGATCTGCATAAATATTTGAACCAGGCAACTGTTTATTCATAAATGACCACAGGATGAATTCAGCCAATTGTGTGTCTATATAATAGCTGCCCATGAAACTACTCTGTTTAGCTGCATTTATATTTTACTGGCAGTAACAAGACTTGGCATCTTCTAAAAATAAAGGGTCATATACATGTACAGTAGATAAAGCACCTGTTCCAGATTAGTTGTTATGTAATTAGTGCAGGGATTGTTTTCGGATGGACTTAGTGCGTGCTGTTACTTCAGTTAAGTAAGGGATGGTTTGACACATTGACTATGCGTCCTGGTACGTTGTAGTTACACCAATGGTCACAGGTCTGTATAACAAAATATTTGTGGAAATTATGAAACAAAGTAGGGTAAAAGCAGTGTGGTATCCGGATGAAAGATCTACACCATATGGTCGACATACATTAGGTTGACAGGGTGAAAAGGTCAACAGGTACAAAAGATTGACATGACAGTGGCAGGCATACATGTGGTCGACACAAGTATTTTGGGGGTTTTCACATATTTTGCATGATTTACCATCCACGTGGATTATGACTGGGAACAGTAACCTTGCCTGAAGGGTGGTGAGCGTCTACATTTGCTATAACTGTGGTCACATATCAAGAAACATTAAAAAAACTACACCAAAAAAAGTAAAAAAAAAAAAAAAACTTGTGTCAACCTTTTCTGTGTTGACCATTTTTATGTCGACCTTTTGACCCTGTCATCCTAATGCATGTCAACCATATTGGTTCGACCTAATGACTAATAACTGTAGATCTTCTATACCAAACACAAGCAGTGTTCTCACCTTGGTAAATTAAACCCTAGGGAGGAAATACATTGCTGTGGGAAGATACATATAATGTAGACCAGAGGTTCTCAAACTCGGTCCTTGGGACCCCACACAGTGCATGTTTTGCAGGTCTCCTCACAGAATTGCAAGTGAAATAATTAGCTCCACCTGTGGACCTTTTAAAATGTGTCAGTGAGTAATTAATACACCTGTGCACCTGCTGGGTTACCTGCAAAACATGCACTGTGTGGGCTCCCGAGGACCGAGTTTGAGAACCTCTGATGTAGACCTTCAGCAACATGAAAGGATCAGAATATAGGCTTATCATAATGTTCAATGATAAATGGTGGGGGAACATTCTACTACACTTTAGTGTCAGAACATTTTATATCCATGCCTCCATCTATATGACAGTTAAAATGTTTGGGTGCACTGTAATTAATACACCTGTGCACTTGCTGGGTTACCGGCAAAACATGCACTGTGTGGGCTCCCGAGGACCGAGTTTGAGAACCACTGCCATAAATGATCATTTTTTCTGCTTTATTTTACCAACGCCCCTCATCTTCAATAGGTATCTATATATCCTGTATAGTTTAGTGATAACTAAGGGCCAGATGTAATGCAGTGCGAGACGGCCGGAGTGCTGAGATTCTGGATGAACTTGTACATTTTATTAAAGCGCCAATCATTTCCAAGGCAATCCCAACCTGATTTTGCCTTATAAATGATTGGCAATTAAACATTTTTTTTTTACAAATTAGTCTGGAATCTCAGAGCTCCAGCCACCTCGCACTGCATTACATCCGGCCCAAAATCTCTTCATACACCCCCACATTGTCTGTATAATATAAAACAATTGTTCCCTTTATTATATAAACAGTTTGCAAATCTGTACTTCACTACAGCGGTATGATGTCCCATTGATGGTACAGGTTGAGTATCCCATATCCAAAATGCTTCGGACCAGAGGTATTTTGGATATGGGATTTTTCCGTAGTTTGGAATAATTGCATACCCATATCATGGTGATGGGACCTAAGTCTAAGCACAGAATGCATTTATGTTCCATATACACCTTATACACACAGCCTGAAGGTAATTTTAGCCAATATTATAATATACTTTGTGCATTAAACAAAGTTTGTGTACATTCACACAATTCATTTATGTTTCATATACACACAACCTGAAGGTAATTTTAGCCATATTTTTAATAACTTTGTGTTATAACAAAGTTTGTGTACATTGAGCCATCAGAAAACAAAGGTTTCACTATCTCACTCCAAAAATTCCGCATTTCAGGATATTCTTAATTTTGGAATATTTGGATATGGGATACTCAACCTGTAGTACCGTCATTTGAATCGGTATCCGTTCAGATGGTCGACAGTCATTAGGTCGACCACTATTGGTCGACATTGACATGGTCGACATGGACACATGGTCGACATATGAAAATGGTCGCCACATGAAAAGGTCGACATGTTTTTTTTTTAACTTTTTCTTCTTTTGGGGAACTTTTCCATACTTTACGATCCACGTGGACTACGATTGGAACGGTAATCTGTGCAGAGCGAAGTGGTAGCGGAGTGAAGGCACCATGCCCGAAGCATGGCGAGCGAAGCAAGCCATGCGAGGGGACTCGGTGCACTAATTGGGGTTCCCAGTCACTTTATGCAAAAAACGACACCAAAAAAAGTAAAAAAACTCACGTCGAACTTTTCATGTGTCGACCTTTTCATGTGTCGACCATGTGTCCATGTCGACCAATAGTGGTCGACCTAATGACTGTCAACCATAACATGGTCGACCATTCATACCGAAACCATTTGAATCAGCAATCTGACTTGAAAATAAGAATTTACTCACCGGTAATTCTATTTCTCGTAGTCCGTAGTGGATGCTGGGATTCCGTAAGGACCATGGGGAATAGCGGCTCCGCAGGAGACTGGGCACAACTAAAAGAAAGCTTTAGACTACTGGTGTGCACTGGCTCCTCCCACTATGACCCTCCTCCAGACTTCAGTTAGGATACTGTGCCCGGAAGAGCTGACACAATAAGGAAGGATTTTGAATCCCGGGTAAGACTCATACCAGCCACACCAATCACACTGTATAACTCGTGATACAATACCCAGTTAACAGTATGATAACAACTGAGCCTCTCAACAGATGGCTCAACAATAACCCTTTAGTTAAACAATAACTATATACAAGTATTGCAGACAATCCGCACTTGGGATGGGCGCCCAGCATCCACTACGGACTACGAGAAATAGAATTACCGGTGAGTAAATTCTTATTTTCTCTGACGTCCTAAGTGGATGCTGGGACTCCGTAAGGACCATGGGGATTATACCAAAGCTCCCAAACGGGCGGGAGAGCGCGGATGACTCTGCAGCACCGAATGGGCAAACTCTAGGTCCTCCTCAGCCAGGGTGTCAAACTTGTAGAATTTAGCAAATGTGTTTGACCCCGACCAAGTAGCTGCTCGGCAAAGTTGTAGAGCCGAGACCCCTCGGGCAGCCGCCCAAGAAGAGCCCACCTTCATCGTGGAATGGGCTTTTACTGATTTAGGATGCGGCAGTCCAGCCGCAGAATGTGCAAGCTGAATCGTACTACAGATCCAGCGAGCAATAGTCTGCTTTGAAGCAGGTGCACCCAACTTGTTGGGCGCATACAGGATAAATAGCGAGTCAGTCTTTCTGACTCCAGCTGTCCTGGAAACATACATTTTCAGGGCCCTGACTACATGCAACAACTTGGAAGCCTCCAAGTCTTTAGTAGCCGCAGGCACCACGATAGGTTGGTTCAGATGAAAGGCTGACACCACCTTAGGGAGAAATTGGGGACGAGTCCTCAATTCTGCCCTATCCATATGGAAAATCAGATAAGGGCTTTTACATGACAAAGCCGAAGCCAAGGCCAACAACATGACCACTTTCCACGTGAGATATTTCAATTCCACGGTCTTAAGTGGCTCAAACCAATGTGACTTTAGGAAATCCAACACCACGTTGAGATCCCAAGGTGCCACTGGAGGCACAAAAGGGGGCTGAATATGCAGCACTCCCTTAACAAAAGTTTGAACTTCAGGTAGTGAAGCCAGTTCTCTCTGGAAGAAAATCGATAGAGCCGAAATCTGGACCTTAATGGAACCCAATTTTAGGCCCATAGTCACCCCTGACTGTAGAAAGTGCAGGAAACGGCCCAGCTGAAATTCTTCCGTTGGGGCCTTCCTGGCCTCACACCACGCAACATATTTACGCCATATGCGATGATAATGGTTTGCCGTTACTTCTTTCCTAGCTTTAATCAGCGTAGGAATGACGTCCTCCGGAATTCCCTTTTCCTTCAGGATCCGGTGTTCAACCGCCATGCCGTCAAATGCAGCCGCGGTAAGTCTTGGAACAGACAGGGCCCCTGCTGCAGCAGGTCCTGTCTGAGCGGCAGAGGCCATGGGTCCTCTGAGATCATTTCTTGAAGTTCCGGGTACCAAGCTCTTCTTGGCCAATCCAGAACAATGAGTATAGTAATTACTCCTCTTCTCCTTATTATCCTCAGTACCTTTGGTATGAGAGGAAGAGGAGGGAACACATAAACCGACCGGTACACCCACGGTGTCATTAGAGCGTCCACAGCTATCGCCTGCGGGTCTCTTGACCTGGCGCAATACTTTTATAGCTTTTTGTTTAGGCGGGACGCCATCATGTCCACCTGTGGCCTTTCCCAACGGTTTACAATCAGTTGGAAGACTTCTGGATGAAGTCCCCACTCTCCCGGGTTGAGGTCGTGCCTGCTGAGGAAGTCTGCTTCCCAGTTGTCCACTCCCGGAATGAACACTGCTGACAGTGCTAACACGTGATTTTCCGCCCATCGGAGAATCCTTGTGGCTTCTGCCATCGCCGTCCTGCTTCTCGTGCCGCCCTGTCGGTTTACATGGGCGACCGCCGTGATGTTGTCTGACTGGATCAGTACCGGCTGGTTTTGAAGCAGGGGTTTTGCCTGACTTAGGGCATTGTAAATGGCCCTCAGTTCCAGAATATTTATGTGCAGGGAAGCCTCCTGACTTGACCATAGTCCTTGGAAGTTTCTTCCCTGTGTGACTGCCCCCCAGCCTCGAAGGCTGGCATCCGTGGTCACCAGGACCCAGTCCTGTATGCCGAATCTGCGGCCCTCTTGAAGATGAGCACTCTGCAGCCACCACAGCAGAGACACCCTTGTCCTTGGAGACAGGGTTATCAGCCGATGCATCTGAAGATGCGATCCGGACCACTTGTCCAACAGGTCCCACTGAAAGGTTCTTGCATGGAACCTGCCGAATGGAATTGCTTCGTAGGAAGCTACCATCTTTCCCAGGATCCGCGTGCAGTGATGCACCGACACCTGTTTTTGGTTTTAGGAGGCCTCTGACTAGAGATGACAGCTCCTTGGCCTTCTCCTCCGGGAGAAACACTTTTTTCTGTTCTGTGTCCAGAACCATCCCCAGGAACAGTAGACGTGTCGTAGAGACCAGCTGTGACTTTGGAATATTTAGAATCCAGCCGTGCTGTTGTAGCACTTCCCGAGATAGTGCTACCCCGACCAACAACTGCTCCCTGGACCTCGCCTTTATCAGGAGATCGTCCAAGTACGGGATAATTAAAACTCCCTTCTTTCGAAGGAGTATCATCATTTCGGCCATTACCTTGGTAAAGACCCTCGGAGCCGTGGATAGACCGAACGGCAACGTCTGGAATTGGTAATGACAATCCTGTACCACAAATCTGAGGTACTCCTGGTGAGGATGGTAAATGGGGACATGCAGGTAAGCATCCTTGATGTCCAGTGATACCATGTAATCCCCCTCGTCCAGGCTTGCAATAACCGCCCTGAGCGATTCCATCTTGAACTTGAATTTTTTTATATATGTGTTCAAGGATTTCAAATTTAAAATGGGTCTCACTGAACCGTCCGGTTTCGGTACCACAAACATTGTGGAATAGTAACCCCGTCCTTGTTGAAGTAGGGGCACCTTTACTATCACCTGTTGTGAATACAGCTTGTGAATTGCCTGTAACACTGCCTCCCTGCCTGAGGGAGTTGTTGGTAAGGCAGATTTGAGGAAACGGCGGGGGGGAGACGTCTCGAATTCCAGCTTGTACCCCTGAGATACTACTTGAAAGATCCAGGGATCCACCCGTGAGCGAGCCCACTGATTGCTGAAATATTTGAGACGGGCCCCCACCGTACCTGGCTCCGCCTGTGGAGCCCCAGCGTCATGCTGTGGACTTAGGAGGAAGCGGGGGAGGACTTTTGCTCCTGGGAACTGGCTGTATGCTGCAGCTTTTTCCCTCTACCTCTGCCTCTGGGCAGAAAGGACGCGCCCTTAACCCGCTTGCCCCTATTGGGCCGAAAGGACTGTACCTGATAATACGGTG
Source organism: Pseudophryne corroboree (assembly GCF_028390025.1). Taxonomy (NCBI): domain Eukaryota; kingdom Metazoa; phylum Chordata; class Amphibia; order Anura; family Myobatrachidae; genus Pseudophryne; species Pseudophryne corroboree. The sequence goes on along the minus strand of NC_086446.1, from coordinate 190,473,476 downwards.
CTTTCTTTGGCTGTGAGGGAACATGGGGTAAAAATGTAGACTTCCCAGCTGTTGCTGTGGAAACGAGGTCTGAGAGACCATCCCCGAACAACTCCTCACCCTTATAAGGCAGAACTTCCATGTGCCTTTTTAGAATCTGCATCTCCTGTCCACTGCCGAGTCCATAACCCTCTCCTGGCAGAAATGGACATTGCACTTATTTTAGATGCCAGCCGGCAATTATCCCTCTGTGCATCCCTCATGTATAAAAGTGCGTCTTTAATATGCTCTACGGTTAGCAATATAGTGTCCCTGTCTAGGTTATCAATATTTTCCGACAGGGAATCTGACCACGCAGCTGCAGCACTGCACATCCATGCTGAAGCAATAGCTGGTCTCAGTATAACACCTGTGTCTGTATATATAGACTTCAGGATAGCCTCCTGCTTTCTATCAGCAGATTCCTTCAGGGCGGCCGTATCCGGAGACGGTAGTGCCACCTTCTTTGACAAGCGTGTGAGCGCTTTATCCACCCTAGGGGATGTTTCCCAACGTGACCTATCCTCTGGCGGGAAAGGGTACGCCATTAGTAACCTCTTAGAAATTACCAGTTTCTTATCAGGGGAAGCCCACGCTTCTTCACACACTTCATTTAACTCCTTAGATGGAGGAAAAGCTACTGGTAATTTTTTCTCTCCAAACCTAATACCCTTTTTTGTGGTACCGGGGGTAACATCAGAAATGTGCAACACATTTTTCATTGCCTCAATCATGTAACGTGTGGCCCTACTGGAATTTACATTAGTCTCATTGTCGTCGACACTGGAGTCAGTATCCGTGTCGACATCTGTGTCTGCCATCTGAGGTAGCGGGCGTTTTAGAGCCCCTGATGGCTTTTGAGACGCCTGGGCAGGCACAGGCTGAGAAGCCGGCTGTCCCACATTTGGTATGTCGTCAAACCTTTTATGCAAGCAGTCGACACTGTCGCGTAATTCCTTCCACAGCACCATCCACTCAGGTGTCGACCCCGCAGGGGGTGACATCACATTTATCGGCATCTGCTCCGCCTCCACATAAGCCTCCTCATCAAACATGTCGACACAGTCGTACCGACACACCGCATACACACAGGGAATGCTCTGACAGAGGACAGGACCCCACAAAGCCCTTTGGGGAGACAGAGAGAGAGTATGCCAGCACACACCAGAGCGCTATATAACACAGGGATCCCACTATAAATGAGTGTTTTTCCCTTATAGCTGCTTATATTATATATACTGCGCCTAAATTTAGTGCCCCCCCTCTCTTTTTTACCCTTATGTAGCTTGACACTGCAGGGGAGAGCCAGGGAGCGTCCTTCCAGCGGAGCTGTGAGGGAAAAATGGTGCCAGTGTGCTGAGGGAGATGGCCCCGCCCCTTTTCCGGCGGACTTCTCCCGCTTTTTCTGGAACTCTGGCAGGGGTATTTTTACACCTATATAGCCTTCCTGACTATATATGGTGTAGATTTGCCAGCCAAGGTGTCTTATATTGCCCTCAGGGCGCCCCCCCCCAGCGCCCTGCACCCATCAGTGACCGGAGTGTGAGGTGTGCATGAGGAGCAATGGCGCACAGCTGCAGTGCTGTGCGCTACCTTGTTGAAGACAGAAGTCTTCTGCCGCCGATTTTCAGGAACACTTCTTGCTTCTGGCTGTGTAAGGGGGCCGGCGGCGCGGCTCCGGGACCGAACAGCGAGGTCGGGTCCTGTGGTCGATCCCTCTGGAGCTAATGGTGTCCAGTAGCCTAAGAAGCCCAAGCTACCACCAGTTAGGTAGGTAGGTTCGCTTCTTCTCCCCTTAGTCCCTCGTTGCAGTGAGTCTGTTGCCAGCAGATCTCACTGTAAAATAAAAAACCTAAATATACTTTCTTTCTAGGAGCTCAGGAGAGCCCCTAGTGTGCATCCAGCTCAGCCGGGCACAAGATTCTAACTGAAGTCTGGAGGAGGGTCATAGTGGGAGGAGCCAGTGCACACCAGTAGTCTAAAGCTTTCTTTTAGTTGTGCCCAGTCTCCTGCGGAGCCGCTATTCCCCATGGTCCTTATGGAGTCCCAGCATCCACTTAGGACGTCAGAGAAACAGGAATGATAACCTCAGCTTCATCTTCTGACAAGCACATGTTCCACAGTACAGTACACACATGGTGTTAGAATTGTTTATAGTCTAACTTAAAATAGAAATGATAACCCCAGCTCAGTGTTCTAATAAACACACATGTTGCACAGTCTAATTAGTTTCACATTTCAGCTTTGCGTGCAGCAGTTTTCAGAACAAGGCACAGTAAGGTTAAGTGACAGTGTTAGGAAGCTGCACTCATGAAGGTCTGTCAATGATCGGCAAAACTATAGAGGGATAAATATTGTCTGACTGAGGAGGTTTGTGGTCCCCGCTACATTACTGTGTAGCATATGGCCCAGTATTTCTGGATGATAGTCTGGTAGCACCAAAGGCAAGTAAACCAACCAAACATTTACCACAGTATATTGCCATGGGCTGGGTCACACTCACAATACATATATTATTAATTTGGCTCCTGGTAGAATGTGCATCTTATCTTTTCTGCAACATCATGAGCAGGTTATACTAATGTGATGGGAATGTCACCTTTATGAGCCATCGTATTACAGATGTAGTTCAGTTTTGGACATATTTCTGTAGTCCCCATTATTACATGATCTGAAGGGAAAGCCAGGAGATATGAGGTGTGTGAATGTAGGCATCGACCTATCCCATCAGCTCTGTCTTACTGCTGTGGAATGTGGGTCACGTCTGGCAATGGCGAAGGCCTTGGGGAGCCTAACTAAAGAGCTGAACAAAAGAGAATAAAGAGTGAAGAAGTTGCCTATAGAAATCAATCAGCTTCTAGCTAGATTTTATCATGTACAATCTTTAATATGATGATATAAGCTGATTAGTTGCTATGGGTAGAGACAATGGAGTCGGTCGCCAACGTGCGCCTTTTCTGAAGGGGGCATCCTGACCTTCTCCATTGCCTCTCATGTACATCAGTCTCTGTGCCAGCCACTTACAATATATGAACTGTGCTGCGGCGTCATTCTACAATCTCAGTGGTGGCGGTGGGGGGATGTGTAGATGTGTAGATTACAGACTTGTCACACCCTTCTCAAATCTAAATCTGCACATTTGAAATCTACCCCACATGCAGTGCAGCGTGGTTTTACACAGGTGCACAGTTACTCGCTCTTTATTCCCAAATCAGATGCAGGCCCTTAGCACGTATCCGGCTTTTTAAAAGTATTTAGTATGGTTCTGGCTTTTTTTATATATTTCTTATCAATGTTTGTATATACTTTTTTGGCGGACGCAACTTTTTCAATGTATTTAGTATGAATCCGGTTTGCCCACACCTGCTATATTGTACTGTGTACATGTATAACTACCTCTTTGCCATTTCCACTTGGAAATCTCAAAGGCCAAGGTTACCTTAAACTTATCTAAGTTTGAGCTAATTTTCTTTCCCTCTTCCAATGTCACTATCCCACCCCCTATTGCCTTTGTGGCTGTCATCTCCCCGATTCCTGAACCTACAGACACTCTTCATCCACAGTATCGCTCTGTAAATGATTTTACTGGCTCCCCGTTGTCTTCTGAATTCATTTCCGGCTGCTAACTCTCACCTACAAAGCTCTCCCCAATGCTTCCCCTTCATACATCTCTGACCTCATCTCTAGATACAGCTTGACATCTCTTATTACCACCTCTTACGTCCCACATCCTACATATTTCCCACGCTGCTCCCCACCTATTTAAATTCCTGCCTCAGCCAACCAGGCCAATGTACCATCTTTTCACTCTTGCTTCCTCTATACCCTCCTAGACCACTCCCAGTTACTCCCTCTGCATTGTTCACTTGCTGTGTCCACCTGTGCCCATTACTTCTATTGTCTCCACCTGATTCTTTCATCTACATTGTAAGCCTACGTCTCAGGCGATTGCACTTATAATGATACTAGCACAGGTGCTGGGTTTTTTTTTTTTTTAATTACAGAACCTTGCACTCTGGTCACTGTGTAGTCACACTTTTCAATACATTCCTCCCTCCTCTGGTAGTTTATCTCATGGAATATCTTGATATGGTTCCCTCACATGTTTCTATACATGCCTCCCTCCTCTGGTAGTTTATCTCATGACATATCTTGATATGTCATCCTATGCGGTAGATCACTGCCAGCCATAATGTTTTGCACCAGGTATCTTGCGTATTTTACATTTCTGTAGCCTTCCTTGATTCTGACTGCTTCCTGGACCTCCTGGACTTAACGCTGTCCAGGTATCCCAACTCTGATTATTGCTTACTCCTTAGACTGATGCTACCGTTGCTACCGGTATATGCCAACTCTCCTTATTTGCTGCCTGTGTATTATGTACTCTGCTTATCGCTGCTCCCTGAAACGGTTGCTGCCTACATACTCAGACTCCATGTGTTTAAGGGTATAGCAAGACAGAGCACAAGTAAAATGGTTTACATGTTATTGTTGAAAAGTGGTGACGTCTTAAAGACTGGAGATGACATAGAGCACTTCTACTAATAGTCTCATCTCATTTTACAAACACATAGATGGAGCCACACAGAAAATGAGGTTTTTCTGACAATGTAAGTTATCCCCAGTATGTGTAGGTACCATATGGTTTCTTTGGCTGACAGAACTGTTTTGTGGTCTCATAGTTTCATTAACAATCTAAGCATTTTCTGTTCATTTTTCTTCCCCCACCTCCTTTGCTGTTATAGAACTACAGTGGGGTTACATCGCTAACAAACTATTTCAGGGTTGAGTTACATAAGTTTGTATAATAAATGTAATTTGTATTGCTGAGGTAAAGTACAGTAGGTTTCCGGCTTGTGATCCTTATCTATGAGTTGATGCCGAAAAGTTTCCATCAAGTAAAGAGACACAGAGAACAACAAATGTATGTTTTTTTCTGCAAGAGCTTAACATACAGACCCCCAAGTGAGTGGCTTCGAAAGACAGCAAGCAGACAGGAGTTAAAAACATGCATATAATATATAATGATTGAACCTACTTGTCTAGGAACAAACTCTGGACACAGCTGGAACAGAGCAAAGGGAAGAAATTATGGCAATTGTATTTCAGAGAGACATAACTGATAAAATAGTGATTCAGAGGACAAAAATGCAACTTGGACATGAATGCTGGTCTAATCTCCTCACTGCCAGAGGGAGAAATTGATTCAAGTTCAACTCTTTTTATAACCGGTTGTGTCTACAAAAACCTAATTGTATGGGCTTTATTTGCTCAACAGAAAGGGATTCAGAGACATTAATAACTGCATATATGATGCATGCACTAGGCCTCGTAGAATTTATCAATGTTTGCAATACATTATAAAACAAAATATGATTCATATGGGTGGAATGCAATTCTCTGCAGTAGTGTGTGGTCATTATGTCAGGCCGTACCAATCCATGAGATCTAGAGTACAGCAACATCCCACACTTTACTATGCACCTCTGTGGGATGTGTGGAAAAGTTGGTAATGTGGTGTCCACAAGGTTCTGCTGTCCTGGCAGCATAAAACCTAAAATGTAATCACCCCTGAAGCAGAGCCGGATTAAGGGGGGAGCCCAGGGGACACATTACCCTGGGCCCCCCAAATTTAAGGGCCCCCCATGCCTGCCGTGAAGCACTGGCAGTTTTGCATGTTTTTTTTTTTTTTTCTGAAGTTCAGCAAACTGTTTCAGAGACGGAGAAAGCCTTATCTCCGTCTCTGCACCCGGCGGGACCACCCACAGGCACTTAAGGGGGAGAGGGTGGTCCGCTGCGCCCCTGCTAACCAACCCCCCTGTCGTCCCTACCGAAATAATACTCGGAGACAAGATCTGGGATTGAATCATTGGCCACAGTTCTTTATTAACCATTACCTTATTTAACAACTTACACTTTTTTCCAGGGTAGGGGCAGAGAAACGGTGGGCAAGGCACAAAAAACCCTATCAATGCCGATCATTGATTTACGACGGGGCGTGCCACATACCTACGCCGTAGGCCCTCAGCAACGCCCCCGCTAGTGAGCCAGCCCCCGCAGATTCCTCTGGCCTGGTGAGCAGCCGTCGGCCCGCCGTCGACAGCTGGAGCCTGGCATGCGTCACGTCGCCGTCGGTGAATCTGCAACCTCAGCTGGCTCCCGTCCTCCACCTGCCTTGCGCACCGCTTCCTCCTGCCGTCCTCTTACCAACTGTGACAAAACAACATGCATAACCAAGACTTTGTCGACCACAAATTGCATTCGTAAAAACGTCCCATTTCCTTTCCAAGTTCTTATTTATTTATTTATTTATTTATTTTTTATTTATTTTTTATTTTTTTTTATTTTTTATATATATATAACACGCAAAATGCTGACAGACATAGACACTCCAAATGCTGACAGGCATATACAAAACAATACAGTTCCTAACACAGGGGTTGGGTGGGTGGGATCTCCGTCCGTCTCCCTCTGTAGCAATGCCGCTTCCCCTCCTGCCTCTGCTTTTTAACCCGTTCCTGCCCCCTCTTCCCTCCTGCTGCCCTACTGGCTGCCCTGTCCCCCCAGGTGTGAAAAGGAGGACGGCATACCTGCCCCCGTCCCCCCTTTCCCGCCGTTGGCCCGCGGTCGCGTGTGCCACCCCTCCCCCCTATATCGCCGCAGCGCCATTTTGGCGCCTATGCTCCCTTAAGGGGGAGAGGGTGGTCCGCTGCGCCCCTGCTAACCAACCCCCCTGTCGTCCCTACCGAAATAATACTCGGAGACAAGATCTGGGATTGAATCATTGGCCACAGTTCTTTATTAACCATTACCTTATTTAACAACTTACACTTTTTTCCAGGGTAGGGGCAGAGAAACGGTGGGCAAGGCACAAAAAACCCTATCAATGCCGATCATTGATTTACGACGGGGCGTGCCACATACCTACGCCGTAGGCCCTCAGCAACGCCCCCGCTAGTGAGCCAGCCCCCGCAGATTCCTCTGGCCTGGTGAGCAGCCGTCGGCCCGCCGTCGACAGCTGGAGCCTGGCATGCGTCACGTCGCCGTCGGTGAATCTGCAACCTCAGCTGGCTCCCGTCCTCCACCTGCCTTGCGCACCGCTTCCTCCCGCCACTGAGGTTTCGGGGTCTGCCCGATTACCGAAAACCCCCCCACCCTGCCATTCTCCCTAACCTCGACTTCCAAAGCCTCCTGCAAAGCGTTGTTGAACAAGTCAATGCCGACGTCCGACAAATGCACCCCGTCTGCCCTGTACAAGCCCTTTACCTTCTGACTGATGTCCGGGTGACGGATGACCTTTCCACCCATCGCCCTCACGCACTTACTCACTGCTACATTCACCTTTTTCCTGGTCCTTTCTATGGCAGCCCCTTTTCGCGCCCCACGCCATGTGAGCCTAGGTATGATGCTGGACCACACGATGTTCGCTGCCTGCCAACGTGCTTTGGCCCATGCCAGGTCAGTGCCCATGCTTCTTACCATGTCAAGGGACTTCGTGTTCCCCAAATCGTTACCCCCTAAATGAATGACTATTGTGTCTGGGCTGCCCGCCGTTTTTTCACCTCCCAGCAACGCCTCCCTGAGGCTGTGCCACCTCATCCCCCTCCGCCCGAACCAAAACACGCGTCCCGCGCTCCTTGCCAGCCCCAGCTGCCTGCCGTAGGGCCTGCCGGCGGCCCTCTTTTCCGCCCAGTGAATGTAGGAATGGCCGACGATCCAAATGCGCTTCGCCTCTTTGCTCCCTGCGGAGGGGGGGGGGGGGGGGAGATTTAATTAGATGTTAGATTGCTGGTAACCGGCCTGACGTAAACTTTATAGCGATCTGATTTCCACCGGCCCAGCGCTCTGATCTCCTCGCCAGCGCAGCCCTCGCTAGCTGCCGACGTGGCGGCACCGATTCTGAATGAATGAGTGCTAAACCTATCGGCCTGCCATCCGCTGGCCGTTACGCCTTTTTTCAGGACCGCCGTAAACTGATATTTAGTTAGTGGTGACCCGTCCGTGTGTATGAGAAAATTATCCCCACCTCGTGGCCTGTGGTCTAGGAAGGCCTTGACCGCCGCCACCGGACATGCCGCAATATCCGTGTGCTTGCGCAACTGAACCCATTTTCCCTTACCCTCCTGATCAGTCTTCGACTTCTGTATTTTGCATAACACAGCTTGCTCGGTTATGACGACGTTCTTGTACTGCAGCCCGTCGCCGTTTGTGAGCTTAGATCTCGCTACAAGCTCGCTAATCCTGAATGCTCCGCTAAAAGCCATCGCGAATGCGGCCCCAAACAGCGCCGCTTCGCCCTGATCCCTGCACACTGATGGGATGCATGCCAGCAGCGTCTTCAATCTCTCCATTGTAATGGGTTCCCTTGCGTCTGGCCTCCTAACCTCTGCCCTGGCCCAGCCCCTCATGATTGTACGTACCGTAAACGACTTTGTTTCGTCATTTTTCCCTGCTAACTTATCGAAAAACGCGATACCTGCTAACATGGCGCTCGTCCTGGCCTTGGATGCCTGTTCGCGCCTGAGCTTAGCTATGAAAGCCAGCAGCTGCTGCTGCGCATTTTTTCCCCCGGTGCCTTCCGCCGCCTGAAACTCTTGCCACGATCTCCAGGCAGCCTTGTATGCCTTCCACGTCTTTGGCGCCAGCGACCGCTCCACCAGCCTGCCTAATTCGGCTTGACTATCTGCCAGAGACATGAGGGGCATGTTAGGCCAGTCGCGTTTGCCATTGGCGCAGCTGCCCTAAAAGCTTCCCAGTTCTGCCGAGACAGCGCATCTGCTATCACATTCTTCTCCCCCGGCACGTGTTTCGCCCTGAATGTAATATTATGATGCAAGCATGCTAGCACCAATTTTCTGATCAACCTGACGACTGGTGGCGATGAGGCCCTCTGGTTGTTCACCGCCTGAACCACCCCCATATTATCGCACCAGAATTGAATCTGCCTGTTGGCGAGTCTCTCCCCCCATATTGTCACTGCTACGACTATTGGGAACAACTCCAAGGCCGCCAAGTTCTTGGTGAGCCCCGCCTCCTCCCACGATGTGGGCCAAACCTGCGCGCACCATTCTCCCTGCCAGTATGCCCCGAAGCCTGTCCCCCCTGCGGCATCCGTAAATAGATGCATTGCGTGATTGGACCGTACTACTTTGGGCCACATACGCACTCCATTGAAATGTAGGAGGAATTCCTCCCATACTCGCAGGTCCTCCCTCAAATCCCTGTTGATCCGCACAAAGTGATGTCTCTTTGCAACGCCAGCGGTGGCTTGCTCGAGCCGCCGTTTAAAAATCCTACCTATTGGGATCACCCTGCATGCAAAATTGAGGCTTCCCAATAATGATTGCAGCTGGCCCAACGTAACCTTTTTTGCCTTTACGCACAGCCCGATTTCCCTTTCCAGCCTCCGTATTTTTTCCTCGGGGAGCCTGCACTCCTGTCTATCTGTGTCAATCTCTATCCCCAGGTAGGATAGGACCGTTTTGGGCCCCTCCGTCTTCTCTGTTGCGATAGGCACGCCGAACTCCTCCAGCATGGCCTGCAGCTCGCTCAGAAGGTGGGCGCACCGTGTCGAATCTGGAGGCCCTGCCACCAGGAAATCGTCCAGGTAGTGTGCTATAGCTCTTGACCCCGTGCGCTCCTCCCAGCACCACTGCAGGAAAGAGCTAAAAGCCTCGAAATATGCGCACGAAATAGCGCAACCCATTGGCAAACATTTGTCAATGAAGAAAAACCCGTCAAAGCTTATCCCCATGAGCCTGAAACTCTCAGGATGTAGGGGGAGCAGTCTGAAGGCAGACTCGATGTCTAATTTTGCTATCAGGGCCCCCTTCCCCTGTGTCCGGATCGACCTGACAGCCGAGTCGAAGGACTGGTACTGCACTGAGCATTCGTCCCTGTCCAAAGCGTCGTTTACCGACGCCCCTTCTGGATAGGACAAATGCTGAATGAGCCTGAATTTCCCCGGTGCTTTCTTGGGGACCAGCCCCAACGGTGATATAACTAGCCCCGCCACTGGCGGGGCTACGAAAGGCCCTGCCATTCTCCCTAAAGCTAGCTCCTTGATAATTTTTTCCCGCACCGCTCGTGGCTGCTCCCTGCTAGACTTTAAATTTCTGGAGCTGCCGGAGGGCGCGACTTCCTTAGTTATGGGTATCCTAAACCCGTCCCCGAACCCCGCCCGCAGCAAATTGGCTTCCTGGCTCTTGGGATACCTGGCCAGCCATGCCAGGATCCTGTTCGAGTTTACTGGACTAATTGCTTTTGTTAGGCCCTGCCGCTGCGGGTACCTTTTTCTGGTTATTTCCCCTCTGTCTGCTGCACTCTTTGGCTGCGTGATTCGCGCCGCAGATTGAACATGCGTGCTTAAATTTGCACTGCGCGCGAGTGCACCGCATCTCGTTAAATGCCCAGCATTTATGATCTGGTTTCTGCGCGCTAGGCCTCCCTGCAAACGGCCTATGTGTAGTTAAGACCTTTTCTGGGGCCCCTGCCGACTGGGCTTTCAACCATTCGTCAACGTCCCTGACGCCGAAATCAATGGGCTTCCCGCCCACCGCCCTTTCCCTAAAACGCTCGTCATATTTTCTCCATACCGTCCCCCCGTGTTCCTTATACACCGAGTAAATGAAGTTTGTGTACCTCAGCATGCCCGCGGCTGCTTCAGGGTACGCCTCCGTATAACAAGCTGTATAGGCAAACATACCACTCAGCCAATGCTCAATTGTCTTATAGCTTTCTGACTGCCTTTCTCCCTTTGGCTTCGCTGCCTCCTTGGCCTTCAGCCCTGCCTCCGTCAGTGAACATATATCTATAAAAGCCCCTTTTTCGATTTCCTTCCTAGTCAGCGCCGGCAAGTGGGCCGCTACTGAACCGAAGGCGCATACTAGGCCTGCGGTTCCCTGCACAAAAGCTGTTGCCTTATCATGTTCTACCACACCCATTTTTTCCCTGGTTGCGTCAGCCCCGGGAATGCTGCCCTTCTTACTCTTCCACTTCGCAACTGCTGCCAGCCATTGCTCCCTCAACACTCTGCATGCGTCGTCCTCGTCCGACTCCGCCGGGGTTAGCCCCAAATCTGCGTCTGACTGCGCCTCTACCCCGCCCCTCTGCGCTCCTGTCATTTTATCGACATCAATACTGCTACGCTGTACCCCTTGCGCGCTTCCTGGCATAACACACATTCTATGGAAACTGCTATGACTCGACCCCCCTGCTGCGTTGCATAAATCGCTGCATATACTCTGCGCATTCTGACAAGTATTTTGGGTCATACAAACATTATGCAAGTCATTATTGTCGACATTGTTCTTACCGATCCCGAGCGCCGCGTCCTCGATCGCTGTCTCTACGGGTGCTGCGTGTCCTGCGCCGACCCTGGCGCAAGGAGATGACCCCGTCGCTGTCCCTCTGGGTGCTGCATGTCCTGTGCCGATCCTGGCGCAAGGAGATGACCCCGTCGCTGTCCATCTGGGTGCTGCGTATCCTGCGCCGACCTTGGCGCAAGGAGATGACCCTGTCACCTGGGCATGTTCTGCGTGAACCGCTGGAAATGATGGCGCCACGCCGAACGAAGCGTAGGCCGTGCTCTCGCCTCCTTGCCTCTGCTCCCGGCTGCTCGCGCGCCTCTCGCGATGCTCTCTCCGCGGCGTGCCAAACTGCTGCCCGCGATTAGGGTAGCTCCTTTGCAGTGTTGAGTCTGTGCTAATGAAAACCCTTGCTTCCTGGTCCCACTGCCTCGTGCTCCCCAAACAAGATCGCTGTGGGCTGCGATGACGCCTGCTTGAGCCGCTGTATTCCTCCTGAAGAAATTGCTCCCTGCCGCGGTAAGGCTGCTCCCTCCGCTCTGATCGCCGTGCGCAGCTGCAGCCCCGGCAATCCCGGTGCTGCGTGCGGTAGCTCCTTGCTGGCGACCCTTGGCCGCCGCTGACCGTCGCCGGCGATGCCCTTCCAATCGACCTTGAGTAGTGGCGGATGCTTCTCGCGGGTGAAAGGTAACGGTTTGGGTGATGACGGTGACCGTGATCCCTCGCCGCGCGTCGTCTGCGTTGACTCTCACCCTTGCCGTGATGTGCTGACTCCCGCTCCCTTGATCTCCTTGGTGCGGCCGCTGGGAATTGCGCCAGCTCCTTAAATAGCTGCGTAGATGCCTGCTGTACCCATTCTGCTGGTGTGCCCGCGGATGAGCCCAGCGCTGCTGCCGCAATGCCGCTGTCCCTCTGTTGAGTTGACATCCGTGGCGCGCCAGTTTGACTTGCGTGGGCCGTGACGCTCTGCGCCTCTGCGCCTGACTCCGCCCCATCTGATTCTGCCGCTGCTGGAATGCTGTCGTACGCTGCCGGTGCTTGGATCTCCTCCCCATGCTGCTCTCCCTTCTGTCTGTATGATGCCTCTTTTTTTCTTCTGCTTTGGGCTGCCAGGGACCGCTCTTTCGCCCTCCGACCACTAGGGGGTGCGCCCTCTGCCTGTGCTCCTCCACGCTGCAAGTGCTGCTGCTTCCTCACTCTTCTGTTCCCCTTCTTCCGGATGCTCTCCTCTCCCTCTTCTCTGAAGCGACTGGGGGCTTTTTTGATTCTGCTTGACCTTGCTGCCAGTGGCTCCATAATACCCTGCTGGCGCTACCCTGGGGCTTGCGGTACCTCGTCTGGCTGGATGTGTCCCGCTCCTGGGCGCTTTGCTGTTGCTCTTTCCCCGCTGTCTTTACCTCTTGGAGCTGATGGACGGCTGCTGTTGCTCTGAGCTGGAGGTGCTGCGACCCAGACCCGCTGGTTTACAAGAGGTGACGTGTTCTTTAATGCTGCTCCCGCTGCTGCTCTCCCGTCTGCATCGATCTCTGTCCGGCAACGAGGTAAGGCCTCTGTTAATACTGCTCCCGCTGCTGCTCTCCCGGCCGCGTCTATCTCCGTCCGTCTCCCTCTGTAGCAATGCCGCTTCCCCTCCTGCCTCTGCTTTTTAACCCGTTCCTGCCCCCTCTTCCCTCCTGCTGCCCTACTGGCTGCCCTGTCCCCCCAGGTGTGAAAAGGAGGACGGCATACCTGCCCCCGTCCCCCCTTTCCCGCCGTTGGCCCGCGGTCGCGTGTGCCACCCCTCCCCCCTATATCGCCGCAGCGCCATTTTGGCGCCTATGCTCCCTAACGAGCTGCCGAGAACTCTCCTCACAGAGAGCTCTGATCAGCAGAGCTCTCTGTACTGGACACATGAGTCACAGTGGAAGGAGCTGCTGAGCATGTGCAGCAGCAGCAGCTCCTGTGCTTAACTAACTCCGTCACAATCTCCTTCTCTTCTCTTACATTGGTTAGTGCTGTGTGTGTGTGTTTCTGTGGATATGCTGTTTATTTGTAGGTATGTAGTGTGTGTGTGTGTGTGTACTGTATGTATGCTATGTGTGTTTATGTAGGTATGGTGTGTGTGTGTGTGTGTGTGTGTGTGTGTGTGTGTGTGTGTGTTTGTAGGTGTGTAGTGTGTGTGTGTTTGTAGGTGTGTAGTGTGTGTGTGTGTGTGTTTGTAGGTGTGTAGTGTGTATGCATTCTGATTGTGTGTAGGTGTGTAGTGTGTGTGTGTATGCTGATTGTGTGTGTGTATGTACTGTATGCATTGTGTGTGTGTGTGTGTGTGTGTGTGTGTGTGTGTGTATGTACTGTATGTGTGTGGATGTTTTGTGTGGATGTATGCTGTGTGGATGTAGGTATACTGTGTGTGTATGTTAACAGGTTTCTTGTTGTAGTACTATAGGGTTTAGGATTAGTTGATATACTTCATTTTGTGACAGGCAGATTATACAATCCTGCACTGCTGTAACCATCAGCTTGCCTATCCCTAGACGCAAGCAGATCATGCCTCCACATAATACTATCACCACCTACTGTGTGACAGGTTTGCGGTGACCCTGTGCCTCGCAGACTAGCCACAACGTCCAATCCTCTGAGTCTAGCTGAGCACTACAGTGTGATATCATATTGTTTTTACAGTGTATACATACGCTAATTTTCTGTTGAATAATATGTGCTGTATGTTGTTACTGCCTCTAACAGCTGTCTTCTTATACTTTTATCTATCCTATATATATATATATATATATATATATATATATATATAGTTATACGCGCACACACATGTAAGGTACATCCCCTTCCTATATACACTATATTTAGTCCTCTGGGGCCCCCCTTGTCTAAAGTACCCCGGGCCCCCTGAAGCCTTAATCCGGCCCTGCCCTGAAGTTTATAGCTGGATGGTGTAGAAGGCCTGTAGAAGGATTTTTAAAAGGTCTGTTAAAACCTAATGACAGAGAAAACTGTCCAGATTAAAATGTTTAAAGATACAAGTTTTATTTAAAAGGACAATGAAGCAACCACACGTAGGTCTGCCAATACTATCACTAGATCGAAATAAACCATTAGAAAAAAAACAGCAAAATTTGAAGTCTTACATGAAACTGTAGGAAAAAGTATAATAAATTGTAGTACTTCTGACAAGAAAATACATTTGAGGTGAGGAGTGGCGCAGAGAGAAGGGTGGACCAGGTACTAATTACCCGGGCCCAGGCTGCCAAAGTCTTTGGGAAGATGGCTCCGCCACTGGCCAAGGAGGAGGGACTCATTTACGAGCAAGCAAGCTAAAAAGCAGGTGCCTTCCCCTGCATCATACCTACCCTCCCTTGAATAAATGGTGCCCCCTGTGCAGCAATGAATCATTTATTAAATTGTTTTTTTTTTGGGTGGGCATTGACATGCCCCCTATTTAGGCCATGCCCCTGTTACATTACCGGGGCCCTGCGTGGCTCTCTACGCCCCGTTAGGTGAGTTGTGTCCAAAAAAATAAGCAGTGTATAGTGACCACACCACTCCAGGGAGTATCTGTTATAATGGCAATGAAAGGAAAGCAAAAAAAACAATTAAAACTGGTAACGATAGGAGTGGAAAATATCATTGGATTGGAAATTTTGTATATGACAACACGAAACAGCTAAAATTATATTTTCACTGTATGCTGACCACAGATTGTTACTCATCTAGGAGAAAAATATAATTCAAGAAGAATCTTTTGAATGAAAATGGACAATGTAGATTATTCTAAAAAATAGTGTTCACTCTGACAAGGTTAGAATTTTTTTTAACAAAGTTAACTTTGGGGGTAATTCAAACCTGACGGTAGCAGCAAATTTGTTAGCAGTTGGGCAAAACCATGGCCCTCATTCCGAGTTGTTCGCTCGCAAGCTGCTGTTAGCAGCTTTGCACACGCTAAGCCGCCGCCGACTGGGAGTGAATCTTAGCTTATCAAAATTGCAACGAAAGATTCGCAATATTGCGAGAAGACTTCTCTGTGCAGTTTCTGAGTAGCTCGAGACTTACTCTTCCAGTGCGATCAGTTCAGTGCTTGTCGTTCCTGGTTTGACGTCACAAACACACCCAGCGTTCGCTCAGACACTCCTCCGTTTCTCCAGCCATTCCCGCGTTTTTCCCAGAAACTGTAGCGTTTTTTCACACACTCCCATAAAACGGCCAGTTTCCGCCCAGAAACACCCACTTCCTGTCAATCACATTACGATCACCAGAACGAAGAAAAAACCTCGTAATGCCGTGAGTAAAATACCTAACTGCATAGCAAATTTACTTGGCGCAGTCGCACTGCGGACATTGCGCATGCGCATTAGCGACTAATCGCTCCCTTGCGAGAAAAAAATAACTCGGAATGACCCCCTATGTGTACTGCAGGGGAGGCAGATATAACATTTGCAGAGAGAGTTACATATGGGTGGGTTATATTGTTTCTGCGAAGGGTAAATACTGGCTGCTTTATTTCTACACTGCAATTTAGATTTCAGTTTTAACAACACACCCACCCAAATCTAACTCTCTCTGCACATGTTATATCTGCCCCCCCCCCCCCCCCTCCTTCCCTGCAGTGCACATTGTTTTGCCCAACTGCTAACAAATTTGCTGCTGCGATCAGGTCTGAATTACCACCTTTGTCCTTTAGGTAGATCTCACCATTGTGTAATCTTGCATTATGTAACAATTTGCAATCTTCATCAAACAATAGGCGGGATGTAATAGTGTCTGAGTTTGCTGGAGGTGCAGGATGCCGACTGAACTCTGACCTTTACCATAATAGCTAAGGAAACAAATAACGCCATGAAAATAAAAATGAACACTGGCCAAGTGTAACGTCATGTCACATGAGCTTCTCCTGCGCACAAATCCCAAAACACTTGACTGCTTAAACATTATGGGGGGTAGGTTTCTGGCCTGAATTTCAATTTTTCAGCACAGGAAAAATAGGATTTTAATTACCAACTGGTAAATCCTTTTCTCGTAGTCCGTAGAGGATGCTGGGGTCCATTTAGTACCATGGGTTATAGACTGGTCCCTTGGGAGCCATGGGCACTTTAAGAGTTTAATAGTGTGGGCTGGCTCCTCCCTCTATGCCCCTCCTACCAGACTAAGTCTAGAAACTGTGCTCGAGGAGACGGACATACTTTGAGAGAAGGAAATACACAGATAGTGGTGAGATTCACACCAGCTCACACATAACAAAAGTAAAGCCAAGCTAACAAACATGAAACAATTCAGCAACGGCTGAACAACAGTACTTAACGGACCAATGCAGTACTTAACAAGTAACAATGCAGTACTTAACCAAGTAACAATGCAGGAAAACGAAGCGATGGGCGGGCACCCAGCATCCTCTACGGACTACGAGAAAAGGATTTACCGGTAGGTAATTAAAATCCTATTTTCTCTTACGTCCTAGAGGATGCTGGAGTCCATTTAGTACCAAGGGGATGTACCAAAGCTCCCAGCATAGGAGGGAGAGCGCGGAGGCTCCCAAAGAACAGATTGACCAAACTGAAGGTCCTCAGAGGCCAAGGTATCGAACTTGTAGAACTTAGCAAATGTGTTAGACGCTGACCAAGTAGCTGCCCGGCAAAGCTGCAAAGCCGAGAAACCCCAGGCAGCCACCCAGGAAGAACCCACTTTACGGGTAGAGTGGGCCTTAACATAATTTGGACACGGCAAGCCTGCCGCAGAATAAGCATGCTGGATAGTGAACCTGATCCAGTGAGAACTCGTCTGCTTAGAAGCAGGACACCCAAACTTGTTGGGAGCATAAAGGACAAACACAGTGTTCGACTACCTGTGACGAGTAGTCCTGTTCACATAAATCTTCATCGTCCTCACCACATCCAAGGACTTTGATGTAATTGAGGAGTCAGTAGCCACTGGCACCACAATAGGTTGGTTGATATGAAAAACCGACACAACCTTTGGAACAAATTTCTGACGCGTTCTGAGCTCAGCCCTATCTTTATGGAAAATCAAGTAGGGGCTCTTGTAGGACAATGCCCCCAATTCTGACACACGCCTAGCAGATATGTGAAGGGGGTTGCCCCCTTCCCCCGTGCATCGCGGCGGGCGGCGGGACGACGGGCTTCGGCGCGGCGGGCAGGCCCTAGCCTGGATGGGCTTGCATCCGGCAGGATTCAAGCCCCTCCAATCGCGATGTCACATTTTGAACAGCGCGCCAAGCGCGAGCCAATCAGGGCTCGCGCCTTGGCCGCCAATCCGAGCTCGCCGCGTCATGGCTCCGCCCACTCCCAGCGTCATATAAGAGACGCTGCGGAGCGGGAACAGTCAGTCGGGCGCCGGAAGAAGACAGAAGAGGATCTCCCAAAGAAGAAAGAAGACCCTTCGCGGAAGACGGAAGATCGGGCGGCAGCGGGAGCGGAAGCGGAGTCCACGGAGCCGGCGGCAAGGAGGAAGACGTCGGCGGAGGAAGGCGGCCACCACCCTAAGTCCGGCGGAGAGTGCTGCAGCACGTGGAGAGCAAAAGAGCTAACGAAGCTCCCCACTGCAGCCTCTCCCACCGAGACAGGTAGGCGGCCTTGGGCCACCTCCACATACATATAGTCCACCCTAGAGAGCACCAGGGACAGGCACTAGGCCTGCGGGAATAACCAGGCCCTGTCGGCCTGTGCGCACGGTAGGCAGGCCTCCGGCCTGTGCCCACTCCAGGCCCCTCGGCCTGTGCCCACTCCAGGCCCCTCGGCCTGTGCCCACTCCAGGCCCCTCGGCCTGTGCCCATTCCAGGCCTCTCGGCCTGTACCCAGTCGGGCTTCTCAGGCCTGCGCTCTCTCCCAGGCGTCCAGGGCCATTGCATCATACGGGACCTGGGGCGACTTTGTGCGGACCGATCCGGATCGGCTGGAGGTGGGCTGTGCGGCAGCTTCCAAGGGATCTGTGGCCGGCGCTAGGAGCCGACCGGCCCCACGCGGTGTAGACTCCAGGGGATTTGGTAGATTGGAGTAACGTTGCCGTCCCACACGTCGCGAGTTCCCGATCGTCTGGAGTGGTAGCCGTCCGCTCTGGACCCCCGTTCTCGTCCCCGGTTAAGAACGGAAGGCAGTGGCCAGTGACCAGCATCTGGAAGGTAGGACTGGTTATTCAGGGTTAACCTGTTGGGACGGGGAATTGCTCCACTGACTTGTCGGGTAGTGAATGTGGTTAATTAGTCTGGTCTCTGCTTGTTTGGAATAGAACCAGTAGCCTCTGTTGTTTAAAGCAGTTTGTTTAGGCAGGCGTAGTTGGCTGTAATTGTTGTTAGCCGTAGTGTAGCCTGGAGGTAGGGAGGCTGCTCTTCTTGCCCCAACAGGAGTGGAGAGGTGCGACAATCAAGGTGACCAGCAAGTTGGAAGTGAGTATTATCCTGTGTCTGTCTGTCATCGCCCCTGTATAGCGGTCGGGGGTTTGCTCACGGACGTGAGGACCCCCCTCACCACACAACGTGCGAAAGTGCAAGTGTGTGAGAACTGGGTAGCTGAGGCCTGTTGGCCAGTAATGACCTTCCGCCCAGCCGGTGAAGGTCGCGGTTACCCCTGACGTGCCCCGTACTCCGGACGGAGGTCGAGGCGTACGTCTCAACCGGTATATTCCTTCCTTCCAGGTTCCTCTTCGGCCGCTGCGAGGTGGTGTTCACGCTGGTGATTGGTCCGGAGAGCGGAGCCCCTGACGCTTCTGGGTATCGTCTGTGACGGGAGTTGCACAGGTGGGTGGAGTGACGACACCTGCACGGCAGCAGGCATTACATCATTGTCTAGGCCTGCTACACTTGGCGTAGTCGGCAGGATGGACGAAGATCAGTCACAACCCGCAGCCGAGAAGACGTGGGGGGATGAGCCAAAACGATCCGCTCGGAGAGACTCAGACACCAGTTCCACTCAGGTGGCCCGGAGGGGATCGGACGACGAGCGACGAAGGTCATCACGTCGGCTCAACATCGGACCAGCCCTCGCCCACCTACCCCGGTACGACGGGCGTAATATGACCTTGGAGGACTGGAAGGCCCGACTAGAGGCGACTTTCCTCATCTACCGGGTGCCCGACGACCTGCAAGTGCCCCTTGCCCTGAATTCCCTGGAAGGCGAGGCTCGTCGGACGATCCTTTTACGACCCGAAGATGAACGCGAGGAACTGGAGGAGATCTACACTATCTTAGGAGATATCTACGGGGACACCTCCTCGGCGGGGACCCTCCGGCAGCGTCTGTTTGGCCGGTTACAGAGGGAGGACGAGTCCATACCCCAGTAGGCCAACGCACTCCAGGAGATGATGGGAGAAGTGCGTCGAAAGGATCCCGATGGGTTTGGGGCACTCACCAACACTAGTCAGATATTACGGGATCAGTTCGCCATGGGACTCAGGAATGTGCCCCTGAGGCAGGTCATGCTGGATAAGATATCCCAGGATGACACCCTGACCTTCCATCAGGTAGAGATTGACGCCGTAGCCAGGGACCGCAATGCCAATTACGGACCCCACGCTGTGTTTCCCCAATGGGTGCAACCGGTCTCCGCGCCAGTGGCTAGCAAGGAGACCAACCCATTAGAAACCTGTGTGCAAGATCTAAAAGAAATCTTCCTCCGGGTGACCAAAGAGATGAGGGAAGAGGTCGCCCAACTGCGGGATGAGGTGTACCGGCGGGACCACCAGGGTACGGAGTCCCGGTCCCGAGAGAGGGACACCAGACGGCCCCGTGGACGAAGCACGGGACCCGATAGCCGTCCTGGAGAGGGCCGGGGCCCTCGTTGTTACTGCTGCCATCGGTACGGGCATATTGCCCGAACCTGTACCGAAGCGATCCCGGAGGCACAGTTAAACTGACCTCCCTCGCGGTAACGGGACCACCCGTGGGGGAGAGCGATGAGGGGAAGTCAGCCATTAACGAACAGGCTGAATTGGTAGGAGAGTGTCCCATAGTAGTTAGCCGCCTTGGTGGGAAAGATCAGTCCTGCCTGTTGGATACCGGCTCTCAGGTATCCACCATTTCTGAGGCCTGTTTTCTTGAGCATTATGCTCATCTCAAGAGTGAGGTGTCCAAGAGCTTCATTACCCTCACGGCGGCTAATAACTTGCCCATCCCCGTGGTGGGGTGGTATGGATGGAAGTGGAAGTTTGTGGCCAAGACCTGGGTAGGAAGGGGCTCCTGGTAGTTAGTAGCCCGGGGCTGAGCCATGGCCCGGTGATCCTCGGGATGAACGTACTCCGACATCTCGATCAGCTCTTGTTCCAGGAGAATGGACTACGATATTGGAAGAGTCTGGGAGTTCGGCGTCCTGTCCAGCAGGCTCTCCAACAGGTGGGACGACGAGGGGCCAGGGGCCTAGGGGCTATCGATGAGCACCTGGGTCTTTTGAAGATTGGTCACCACCAGCGCCTGGAGTTGCCCCCTCGCCAAGAGACCCTTATCCCTCTAGAGGTACGGACTCATCAGAGCCTGAATGGCATGGAGGTAATGGTAGAGCCAACTGATGTGCTGGGGGTAGGGTCTGGAGTGATGGTGGCGCGCACCGTGTCGGTGGTGACCGGGGGGAAGGTCTCCGTCCGTCTTTGTAACCTCACCGACCAGCTTTGTCGAGTCCCGGCAGGGACAGTCATCGCTCAGGTGGTGGCGATTCACGAAGGTAGCATTCAGGGGATGCGAAAACTCTCCCTGCAGCCGGAGGCTTCCGAAGCATGGGCGTTGTCTGTTCGAGTGGAAGAGCAGGAGGGGGCCAGCCCCGAGTGGAACGGTACGGTTATCCGAACGCAGATGGACGTGTCGCTGGAAGAGTGCGCGGCCGGGGACGTAGCCAAGCTGGACCAGATGCTCTGGAATCGGCAGAAAGTGTTCTCACGGCATGAGGAGGATTTCGGATACACGGAGGACCTGCAGCATGAGATCCGCACCGGAGACCCCCCCCCTGTTCGAGAGCGGTATCGGCCGATACCACCCCGGTTGTATCAAGAAGTAAAAAACATGCTGCATCAGATGCTGGACAATCACGTGATCCAGGAGAGTAAGAGTCCATGGGCTACACCCACAGACCTAGTCCGGAAGAAGGATGGGACCATCCGTTTCTGTGTGGACTATCGGAAGTTGAATAGTTGCACCGTCCGGGACGCTTACCCTCTCCCTAGGATTGAGGAGTCACTAGCCGCATTGGGCAATGCAAAATTCTTTTCAACCTTAGACCTGGCCAGTGGATACTGGCAAGTACCGGTGGCCCCACAGGATAGGGAGAAGACCGCGTTTGTTACTCCCATGGGATTGTTCGAATTTTGTCGCATGCCATTTGGGTTGAACAATGCGCCCGCCACGTTCCAGCGGATGATGGAAAGGTGTTTGGGAGACTTGAATTTTGAGGCCTTGCTGATTTACCTGGACGACATCATCGTGTTCGCCGCGACCTTGGAGGAGCACTTTGCTCGACTCGACATGGTTCTCCAGCGGTTGGAAGAATATGGTCTGAAGCTCAAGCCCCGGAAGTGCCATCTGTTGAAATCCAGTTTGGAGTACCTCGGACATGTGGTGTCCCGCGATGGGGTGTACCCAACCCCCAGCAAGGTGGCGGCAGTTCAGGAGTGGAAGGTGCCCACCACTGTCACGGAGCTGCGGGCGTTCCTGGGTTTGGTGGGGTATTACCGACGCTTCATCAAAGATTTTGCCCGGATCGCGGAACCCCTACATGCCTTGCTTCGAGGGATTGCGACCACGAAGAAAGCTACCCTGGAGACATTGGGAGAAGTGCAGAACCTGGCCTTTAACCGACTGAAGGAAAGTCTCACGGAAGCTCCGGTGTTGGGGTACGCAGATTTTGAGAAGCCCTTCATTTTATACACGGATGGGAGTCTGCAGGGGTTGGGCGCGGTCTTGGCTCAGGTTCAGGACGGACAGGAGCGGGTGATTGCTTACGGCAGTCGTAGCCTGCGAGAGACCGAGAGGAACCCAGACAACTACAGTTCCTTCAAGCTGGAATTGCTAGCAGTGGTGTGGGCCGTAACTGAGAAATTTGCGGAATACTTGACCGCCGCCCACGTGGACATTTTTACGGACAACAACCCCTTGGCGTACTTGGAGACTGCCAAGTTGGGTGCCCTAGAGCAACGGTGGGTGGCCAGGTTGGCCAAGTTCTCCTACAAGATTCGTTATCGTTCAGGGAAGAGTAATACCAACGCGGATGCCCTGT
Source organism: Pseudophryne corroboree (assembly GCF_028390025.1). NCBI lineage: Eukaryota > Metazoa > Chordata > Amphibia > Anura > Myobatrachidae > Pseudophryne > Pseudophryne corroboree. The sequence continues at coordinate 190,450,954 of NC_086446.1, read as the reverse complement.
CTCGCTTCCCAGTGGAAACCCCAGAGCCTGGTGAGGAAGAAGACGACTGTGGGGAGGAAATGCCGGATCTAACTCGTGTGCGGCGGCCCGTTGGCAGAGAGTTGTGTCATCAGAACGCCCAGGCTGCCTTACTCAGGTACACGGAAATGGACTGGGCACAGGAGCAAGAGGCTGACGAGGGTTTGGACCTCATTCGACAGTGGATACAGAGGGGTCACCTGCCATCTCGATGGGAGCAGGATGGGCTGACCGGGTTCTGTAGGAAGGTGGTGCGTCGTTGGGACCAATTGCGGGTCTGTGCTGGTACCCTGCGGAGACAATGCTATTTGGAGCAGGAAATGCGTACTGTTGAGCAGGTGGTGGTGCTGGAAGTCCGGGTGCGGTCATTGGTGGAAGAGGCGCACGAGCAGGGGGCCCATTTGGGGCCCCTTAAGACATACCATTGGTTGAGACGCCAATATTTCGCCCCCCGGCTGCAAGCGGTCGTGGACCAGGTGTGTCGCGAGTGCAGGAGGTGTGCGGTAGTGAAACCACAGGAACAGCATGTGCCCATCCAGACGATCCGGACCAGTCGGCCGTTGGAGATGCTGATGATTGACTACGTGTTGATCGGGGAGTCAGTCAGTGGACACCAGTATGCCCTGGTGATGACTGACCATTTCACTAAGTTCACGGTAGTGGTCCCGACCCGAAACCAAACTGCGGAGTCAGCAATGCGAGCGATCATTGAGCATTTCATTCGGCAGTACTGTTGCCCCGAGCGGATCCACTCAGACCAAGGGGCTTGCTTCCAGGGGCAGCTGATGGAACGCCTCTGCCAGCTGTATGGCGTTCAAAAGTCCCGTACGACGCCTTACCACCCGCAGGGAAATGGAGCCTGCGAGAGGTTTAACCGGACTTTGCTGCAGATGCTCCGCGTGTTGGAACAAGCTGAGAAGCAGAGATGGCCCGAACATGTACAGGAACTGGTCTGGACTTATAACAACAGAGTTCATCACACCACTGGATTTTCCCCTTTTTTTTTGTTGTTCGGTCGACCAGGGCGGGAGGCACATGACTTACAACTGTCCGGGACCGAAGAGGAAACGCCCCTAGCCCCTGCTGAATGGGTCGAGGAACACCGACTACGGCTGAAGACGGCCCACGAGTTGGCTAGAAGGCTTATCGCAGATCACCAACATCCACCTGCGAGGTCCCACGAACCTGGGCCGTTGGCCGTGGGCCAGCGGGTGTTGGTGTGAGAGGTCCGCCCGGGGGGGAAACTGTCGGAACGGTGGGAGGTTACCCCATACCTTGTTCGCCGTCGCTTGTCCCCGGGTGGTCCAGTATATCAAGTGGAGTCTACTGACGGAACGGGGCGTCTACGCACGTTACATCGGAGTAAACTGCGACCTTGTCCTTTCCTGGATCCGGTTGTTGAGGCTGAGTCCCCTGAAGAGGAGGACGGAGTTGGGGCCCCTGCCTGGGAAGCTCCTGCCCCCCTGCCAGACGAAGAATGGTGGTTGCCGGTCGAGGAGAATCAGCCGGAGGAGTCATCGGGGACTCAACCCCCAGCCGACGTAGTCACTTTCCCCTTACCAAGACGTTCTCAGCGTTCAAATAGGGGCGTCCCGGGCCCTCGCTACGCGGATCCAAACTTTGTGTGGTTGGATTCTTGCTTTGTGGGGACCACAAAAGACAAAGGGGGGGGAAATGTGAAGGGGGTTGCCAACTTCCCCCGTGCATCACGGCGGGCGGCGGGACGACGGGCTTCGGCACGGCGGGCAGGCCCTTGCCTGGAGGGGCTTGCATCCGGCAGGATTCAAGCCCCTCCAATCGCGACGTCACATTTTGAACAGCGCGCCAAGCTCCCCGCTGCAGCCTCTCCCACCGAGACAGGTAGGTGGCCTTGGGCCACCTCCACATACATATAGTCCACCCTAGAGCACCAGGGACAGGCACTAGGCCTGCGGGAATAACCAGGCCCTGTCGGCCTGTGCGCACGGTAAGCAGGCATCCGGCCTGTGCCCACTCCAGGCCTCCGGCCTGTGCCCACTCCAGGCCCCTCGGCCTGTGCCCACTCCAGGCCCCTCGGCCTGTGCCCACTCCAGGCCCCTCGGCCTGTGCCCACTCCAGGCCCCTCGGCCTGTGCCCACTCCAGGCCCCTCGGCCTGTGCCCACTCCAGGCCCCTCGGCCTGTACCCAGTCGGGCTTCTCAGGCCTGCGCTCTCTCCCAGGCGTCCAGGGCCATTGCATCATACGGGACCAGGGCGACTTTGTGCGGACCGATCCGGATCGGCTGGAGGTGGGCTGTGCGGCAGCTTCCAAGGGATCCGTGGCCGGCGCTAGGAGCCGACCGGCCCCACTCGGTGTAGACTCCAGGGGATTTGGTAGTGTGGAGTAACGTTCCCGTCCCACACGTCGCGAGTTCCCGATCGTCTGGAGTGGTAGCCGTCCGCTCTGGACCCCCGTTCTCGTCCCCGGTTAAGAACGGAAGGCAGTGGCCAGTGACCAGCATCTGGAAGGTAGGACTGGTTATTCAGGGTTAACCTGTTGGGACGGGGAATTGCTCCACTGACTTGTCGGGTAGTGAATGTGGTTAATTAGTCCGGTCTCTGCTTGTTTGGAATAGAACCAGTAGCCTCTGTTGTTTAAAGCAGTTTGTTTAGGCAAGCGTAGTTGGCTGTAATTGTTGATAGCCGTAGTGTAGCCTGCAGGTAGGGAGGCTGCTCTTCTTGCCCCAACAGGAGCGGAGAGGTGCGACAATCAAGGTGACCAACAAGTTGGAAGTGAGTATTATCCTGTGTCTGTCTGTCGTCGCCCCTGTATACCGGTCGGGGGTTTGCTCACGGACGTGAGGACCCCCCTCACCACACAACGTGCGAAAGTGCGAGTGTGTGAGAACTGGGTAGCTGAGGCCTGTTGGCCAGTGATGACCTTCCGCCCAGCTGGTGAAGGTCGCGGCTACCCCTGACGTGCCCCGTACTCCGGACGGAGGTTGAGGCGTACGTCTCAACCGGTATATTCCTTCCTTCCAGGTTCCTCTTTGGCCGCTGCGAGGTGGTGTTCACGCTGGTGATTGGTCCGGAGAGCGGAGCCCCTGACGCTTCTGGGTATCGTCTGTGACGGGAGTTGCACAGGTGGGTGGAGTGACGACACCTGCACGGCAGCAGGCATTACATCATTGTCTAGGCCTGCTACAGATACAAACAAAAAAGAGGTTTGTAGGCGCTGAACAGAGCTGTGTAAGTGTAACACTGAAATTGGCAGCCACCTGGTGAGGTAGCCGGCCTCCTTTACAAATAAAGCAACTAAAACCAAACACCAGGTTGGCGCTCAATAACAATGATGCTTATATCTATAAAAAGCAATTTATTGGGATATAAAAACAATAACAAACACACTAAAAAATAGACCACAATAATTCCTAAAACATGAAACTGAGGTGTTATAAACCTCTGATACCTACATAGATACATACATAAATAGTATAGACAGGGCCGGTGCAAGGTTTCTCAGCACCCTAGGCAAACCTTCTGCCTACCCCCCCCCTTCCCCCCCTACACACACACACACACACACACACACACACACACACACATACCAATACCCACTTTCCAGGTCCCCTGGATATCAGAGTGGCTTCTTAGACATTTCACAGCTGCCATGGTCAAATAGGGAAACAATCCCTCCCCCAAAAATACAAATAATCCACTATGCGCAATATTGCCCCCCCCACACACACACATAAGATAGGAGCAGTGCGCGCCGGAGGCGCGCAAAAAATATGTAGGGGCGTGGCTTCATGGGGAAAGGGCATGGCCACAAAATAATGCCAATTTATACTACGGTGCATAGTAGTCTCCATTATTCAAATTACGCTGCACAGTATCGCCACTACACCAGGTAGAGCCCCTTTTTACACATTAGGCAGACAGCGTCCCCCTTTTTACACATTACGACAGACAGCGTCCCCCTTTTTACACATTACGGCAGACAGCGTCCCCCTTTTTACACATTACAGCAGACAGCGTCCCCTTATTACACATTGCGGCAGACAGCGTCCCCCGTTTTAAACATTATGGCAGACAGCGTCCCCCATTTTACACATTACGGCAGACAGTCCCCCTTATTACACATTACGGCAGACAGCGTCCCCCTTATTACACATTACGGCAGACAACGTCCCCCTTATTACACATTACGGCAGACAGCGTCCCCCTTATTACACATTATGGCAGATAACGTCCCCCTTATTACACATTATGGCAGATAACGTCCCCCTTATTACACATTATGGCAGACGTCCCCCTTATTACACATTACGGCAGACAGTCCCCCTTATTACACATTATGGCAGACAGCGTCCCCTTTATTACATTACGGCAGACAACGTCCCCCTTATTACACATTATGGCAGACAACGTCCCCCTTATTACACATTACGGCAGACAGCGTCCCCCTTATTACACATTATGGCAGACAATGTCCCCTTTTTGTACACATTGTTTCTAAATCCCTGTCCTGCTGCAAACCCATCAGAAAACCTGGAATCTGTGCTAGCTTTTATATGTGGCCCCACAAAATTGCTAACCAGCCTTGAATCCTTCGGAAAGTAGTGGTAAATTGAAGGGACAAAGAGTGTGGGTTCCCATTAATTTCAGCCCTAGACTTTAAGACTTTACCAGCCATCAGGTCGGTGACGAGATGCAGGAGGGAAGGGGGGAGGCAACGGGAGCGGGTGCCGAATAGCCGCTGGGGGGGAGGGGAGCAGGTTGGTCAGGGAGAGAGGAGGCTCTGGGGCACACGGCTCCGCTGACACCTGCTACTCCCAGCACTCTATGGCCACAGTCTGTGCTGTGTGCTGACAGGAGCCCCGGGGAGCAGCATGCACCCACTGACTGCCGCCGCACTAGAGAACAACCCGCTCCTACCTGCAGGGGCCCGGCTTATACCTGTCACTGTGTGTGCCAGTGGTGTATGAGCATGGACACCAGGTGGGGTGATAGCGGTATGAGCCGCCCCACACTTCAGTGACAGCAGCAACGGAGGAAGAGGCGGCGCCCGATGCGGCAGCGGAGCGGACCAGGGCAGCGGGTGACTCCTTCATGTGCTGCCCTGACCTGTCAGTCACTGTGCCCAAATGCAGGGGTGATGGGGGGGGACGCCCGCGGGAGACCATCGCGTGGGGGAGCGCCGGAGCGGCGGCCCGGCGGGTAGTCAGCTCATAATGTGGGACGCACCGACCGTCACCCGGGACCCCGGACTCAAGAGCGCAGGCGGCAGCAGGCTGGCTGCACATTATAACACATTGTCTGTGGGCTATGATCGCAGAGGTGGGGGGGGGGGGGGGGCGGCATGGCAGGGTTGAAGAAGAACTGAACTGAAGTAGCTAGGCACACTCACGTTTGAAGGCAGACAGTCAGACGTGGTGGGCCAGGCGCCAACGAGCTGCTCCTCTTAAAGAATAGGAGGAGTGTGTGTGTTCTCTTTCACTTTCGTCTCACTTTGCGGTGCCGCCCTCCAGTGGTCGCCGCCCATAGGCAGCTGTCTAAAGCTGCCTAGTGGTAGCGCCGGCCCTGAGTATAGATGATATAAGGAAGGAAGGGTCGCTAGGAATTTATATAGAGAGACACTCTCTATTAGATTGGATTAGTCTTTCAAAATAGTTCCATATCTCACAGTTCAAATAGGAAGAAATCCTCAAACTGGTATATTTAGCGTCTCTGACCATATATATGTGTCCAAAATTAAGTGATTGTTTCCATGGAGTAAATAAGGACTATATAACCATATGAGTGTGCCTCTTGAAGAAGCCGCCTGGGGTGCGGAGAAACGCGTTGAGGGTACAGAAGAAAGGGCCGCACTGACCACTAAGTGCCCAAAGGAGAAATATATACACCCACATTGGCTGTCTGCTACAAGTTGCCGGTAACTTGTTCATTTGTGATCAGACTATAACATCCAAACCTTCCTCTGCACCTGGAATTTATAAATATTCCGCCCTGCTGGGCATCGCTCACTTGAGCTGGGGGATCTGCATGGCGGCCCAATGCACTTACACTGTGCCGCATTGAAGGGAACGGCTTCCATCTGAACGTGCCGCTGACGGATGTCTCCCCCTTGCACAGGGTGATAATAAGTGGCTTTCAACAACTTACTTTGTGCAGTAAGGAACCACAGCGTTTCAGTGAGTAGCAGCAACCATACGGTTATATAGTCCTTATTTACTCCATGGAAACAATCACTTAATTTTGGACACATATATATGGTCAGAGACGCTAAATATACCAGTTGGAGGATTTATTCCTATTTGAACTGTGAGATATGGAACTATTTTGAGAGACTAATCCAATCTAATAGAGAGTGTCTCTCTATATAAATTCCTAGCGACCCTTTCTTATATCATCTATACTATTTATGTATGTATCTATGTAGGTATCAGAGGTTTATAACACCTCAGTTTCATGTTTTAGGAATTATTGTGGTCTATTTTTTAGTGTGTTTGTTATTGTTTTTATATCCCAATAAATTGCTTTTTTATAGATATAAGCATCATTGTTATTGAGCGCCAACCTGGTGTTTGGTTTTACACGCCTAGCAGATGCCAATGCCAACAGTGTGACAGCCCAAGTAAGAAACTTAACTTCAACCTCCTGTAGGGGTTCGAATCAATCCGATTGCAGGAACTGCTGCACCACATTAAGATCCCACGGTGCCGTAGGAGGCAGAAAAGGTGGTTGGATGTGCAGAACCCCTTTCAAGAAAGTCTGAACCTCAGGGAGAGCAGCCAATTGTTTCTGGAAGAAAATGGACAGGGCCGAAATCTGGACTTTTATGGAGCCCAAGCATACGCCCACATCCACACCTGCTTGCAGAAAGAGGAGAAACCGTCCCAGTTGAAATTCCACCGTAGGAAACTTCTTGGATTCACACCAAGGCACATACTTTTTCCAAATCCGATGGTAATGTTTAGATGTTACTCCCTTCCTAGCCTGTATCAGGGTAGGAATGACCTTTCCTGGAATGCCCTTCCGAGATAAAATCAGGCGTTCAACCTCCATGTCGTCAAACATAGGCACGGTAAGTCTCGATAAGCGAACGGCTCCTATTGCAGAAGGTCCTCGGGAAGAGGCCTCGGATCCTCCAGCAGTAATTCCAGAAGATCCGTGTACCAAGCTCTTCTTGGCCAGTACGGAGCAATGAGGATCACCTGAACTCTTGTTCTTTTTATTAGTTTGAGAATCCTTGGGATGAGCGGAAGTGGAGGGAACACATATGCTGACTGGAACACCCACGGAGTTACCAGGGCGTCCACCGCCACTGCCTGTGGGTCTCTCGGCCTGGAACAGTACTTCTGAAGCTTCTTGTTGAGGCGGGAGGCCATCATGTCTATTTCAGGTACACCCCAATTACTTGTAACCTCCTCGAAAACCTCCGGATGGAGGCCCCATTTTCCTGGATGGAGATCGTGTCTGCTGAGGAAGTCCGCTTCCCAGTTGTCCACTCACGGAATGAAGATCACTGACAGCGCCACCGCGTGCTTTTCTGCCCAGAGGAGGATTCTTGTTACCACTGACATTGCGGCTCTGCTCTTCGTTCCGCCCTGTCGGTTTATGTAGGACAACGTTGTTACATTGTCCGACTGAACCTGAATGGCCTAATCTTCTAGAAGATGTGCCGCTTGTAGAAGGCCGTTGTACACGGCCCTTTGTTCCAGAATGTTTATCGGAAGGATGGATTCCACACTTGACCACTTTCCAGGGAAGATTTCCCCTAGGGTGACTGCTCCTCAACCTCTGAGACTTGCATCCGTGGTTAGAAGAATCCAATTCTGAATCCCGAACCTTCGGCCCCCAAGAAGGTGAGAAGTTTGCAGCCACCAGAGGAGTGAAATTCTGGATTTCGGCAACAGGCGTATCCGCTGGTGCATGTGAAGATGAGATCCCGATTTGTCCAGGAGATCCAGTTGGAAGGACCGTGCATGAAATCTTCCGTACTGTAGAGCCTCGTAGGAGGCAACCATCTTCCCCAGAAGGCGAATGCAATGATGAACCGATACCCGGGCAGGCTTCAGGACATCCCGGACCATTGACTGAATCACCAAGGCTTTCTCCACTGGGAGAAACACCCTCTGTACTTCCGTGTCGAAGATCATCCCCAGGAAGGACAGTCTCCTTGTCAGTTCTAAATGTGACTTTGGAAGGTTCAGGATCCACCCGTGATCCTGGAGTAGTCGAGTTGAGAGAGCAATACAGCTCTCCCTGGAAGATGCCTTTATCAGCAGATCATCCAGATATGGAATAATGTTCACTCCCTGCTTGCGGAGGAGTAGCATCATCTCTGCCATGACCTTGGTGAACACCCTTGGTGCTGTGGAGAGGTCAAATGGCAGCACCTGGAACTGATAGTGACAGTCTAGCAGCGCAAATCTCAGATAAGCTTGGTGAGGCAGCCAGATCGGAACGTGAAGGTACGCATCCTTGATATCCAGGGATACCAGGAATTCCCCCTCCTCCAGACCTGAGATCACTGCTCTCAGAGACTCCATCTTGAATTTGAATTCCCTCAAGTAGGGGTTCAATGACTTTAGGTTTCATATCGGCCTTACTGAACCATCTGGCTTCGGTACCATAAACAGGTGAGTAATAACCCTCGTTTGTTAGGTGAGGTGGAACTGGAACAATGACATTTGTCTGTACCAATTTTCGAATGACTTCCTGTAGGATAGCACTTTCTGTCAGCGAAGCTAGTAAGCCTGATTTGAAGAATCTGTGAGGTGGGAGTTCTTGAAACTCCAGTCTGTACCCCTGGGCAACAATGTTTTGTACCCAGGGGTCTAGGCATGATGATGCCCAGACGTGACTGAAATCTCTTAGTCTTGCTCCCACCTGCCCGATCCCCAGGCTGGGAGGTCCACTGTCATGCTGAAGATTTGGAGGAAGCAGAACATGGCTTCTGCTCCTGGGAACCTGTTGGTGCAGGTTTTCTAGTTTTCACCCTACCACCTCTAAAGAAAGTGGAAGGGGGTTTGGACTCTATAACTTTTGCGGTCCGAAAGGACTGCATCATAGATGTAGGATAAGATTTCCTAGCCAGTGGCACTGCTGAGGGAAGGAAAGTTGACTTACCCGCAGTTGCCGCGGAGAGCCACGCGACCAACGCATCCCCAAACAGAGCCTGACCTGTGAAGGGTAGGTTCTTCACACTCCTCTTGGATTCTGCATCCGCAGACCATTGGCGCAGCCAGAGTCCTCTGAATGCCGAGACAGCCATGGAAGAAGCCCTTGCATTAAGGTGGCCAAGGTCCTTCATGGCCTCCACCATGAAACCTGCAGAATCCTGTATGTGACGTAAAAACAAGTCAATGTCACTCCTATCCATAGTATCTAAATCCTCTAGTAATGTGCCTTACCACTTTACTATGGCTTTAGAAATCCACGCACAAGCAATTGTGGGCCTTAAAGCCACGCCTGTAGCTGTGTATAGTGCTTTGAGCACAGTCTCAATCTTACGGTCAGCCGGCTCTTTCAAAGCGGTTGAACCAGGGACAGGTAAAACCACCTTTTTAGAGATACAGAGGCGTCTACTATAGGTGGGTTTTCCCACTTTTTCCTGTCCTCTTAAAGGAAGGGAAAAGCTATGAGAACTCTTTTTGGGATCTGGAATATTTCCTCTGATTTTTCCCAGGATTTTTCAAACAAAGCGTTTAACTCTTTAGAAGCAGGGAAGGGAAGGGAGGATTTCTTATTGTCGGTAAAGTATACCTCCTCTACCTCCTCTTCCACTGGAAGAAAGACTCTCTGTAGTTGTGTGTCCAATATCATTCCCAAAAACGACAACCGCGTCGTCGGAATCAACTGTGATTTTGGCAAGTTTAGGAGCCCACCATGTGGCTTAAGAACTGTCAGAGATTTGCAACTTTTTTCACCAACTGGTCCCTGGATCTCGCCTTTATCAGGAGATCGTCCAAGTATGGGATAATCATGACTCCTTGCTTGCGAAGGAGAACCATCATCTCCGCCATCACTTTGGTGAAAATCCTCGGAGCCGTGGACAGACCAAGCGGCAACGTTTGAATTTGGTAATGACAATCCTGAATTGCAAATCTCAGGTAATCCTGATGCGGAGGACAAATGGGAACATGTAAGTAGGCATCCTTTATGTCCACCGACACCATAAAATCCCCTTCCTCCAGACTGGAGACCACTGCGCGGGGAGACTTCATCTTGACTTTGAATTTCTTTAGATAGAAATTTAGGGATTTCAAGTTTAGGATTGGTCTGACCGAGCCGTCCAGCTTCGGGACCACAAACAGGCTCAAATAAAAGCCTACTCCCTGTTGTGACTGGGGAACCCTGATGATAACTTGATTTTGACACAACTTTTGTATTGCGTCGCAAACTACCTCCCTGTCCGGAAGAGAAGCTGGTAAGGCCGATTTGAAAAAATGGCGAGGGGGAACGTCTTGAAACTCCAGCTTGTACCCTTAGGATACTATTTGTAAAACCCATGGGTCTAGGTCTGAACGATACCAAAACTGACTGAAGATTTTGAGACGTGCACCCACCGGTGTGGACTCCCGCATAGGAGCCCCAATGTCATGCGGTGGAAGTGGCAGAAGCCTGGGAGGACTTCTGCTCCTGGGAGCCTGACAAGGCTGGTGATCGTTTACCTCTTCCCCTTCCTCTAGTACAGGGGTGGGGAACCTTTTTTCTACCGAGGGCCATTTGGATATTTATAAAATCCTTCGGAGGCCATACAAGTCTGCCCCTGCGCGCGCCAAAAAAATGGGTGTGGCCAGTTAAAATGGGACGTGATACACATATGCCCCCAATAGTGGAGTGCCAGATCCACAATTGCTCCCACAGTGCCAGGTATACAAATGCCCCTCACAGTGCCAGGCATACAAATGCCCTCACAGTGCCAGGCAAACAAATGCCCCTCACAGTGCCAGGCATACAGATGTCCCTCACAGTGCCAGGCAAACAAATGCCCCCCACAGTGCCAGGTATACAAATGCCCCCACAGTGCCAGGTATACAAATGCCCCTCACAGTGCCAGGTATACAGATGCCCCCACAGTGCCAGATATACAAATGCCCCTCACAGTGCCAGGTATACAGATGTCCCCACAGTGCCAGGTATACAAATGCCCCTCACAGTGCCAGGTATACAGATGCCCCCACAGTGCCAGGTATACAGATGCCCCCACAGTGCCAGGTATACAGATGTCCCCACAGTGCCAGGTATACAGATGCCCCCACAGTGTCAGGTATACAAATGCCCCTCAGTGCCAGGTATACAGATGCCCCCACAGTGCCAGGTATACAAATGCCCCACAGTGCCAGGTATACAGATGACCCCACAGTGCCAGGTATACAAATGCCCCTCACAGTGCCAGGTATACAAATGCCCCCACAGTGCCAGGTATACAAATGCCCCTCACAGTGCCAGGTATAGAGATTTCCCACAGTACCAGGTATACAAATGCCCCTCACAGTGCCAGGTATACAGATGTCCCCATAGTGCCAGGTATACAAATGCCCCTCACAGTGCCAGGTATACAGATGCCCCCACAGTGCCAGGTATACAAATGCCCCTCACAGTGCCAGGTATACAGATGTCCCCACAGTGCCAGGTATACAGATGCCCCCACAGTGCCAGGTATACAAATGCCCCTCACAGTGCCAGGTATACAGATGTCCCCACAGTGCCAGGTATACAGATGTCCCCACAGTGCCAGGTATACAGATGTCCCCACAGTGCCAGGTATACAGATGTCCCCACAGTGCCAGGTATACAGATGCCCCTCAGTGCAAGGTATACAGATGTCCCCACAGTGCCAGGTATACAGATGCCCCCACAGTGCAGGTATACAGATGCCCCCACAGTGCCAGGTATACAAATGACCCCCACAGTGCCAGGTATACAGATGCCTCCCCCCTCCCCCCCCCGCTTACCGCTCCTTTCGGCGGATACACGGAGGAGAGCGCGGCTATGTTGTGCGGCGGCGTGTAAGACTTGAAACCAGCCGCCGGTTCGAGAGCCAATCAGAGCTCGCGGACCGGCAGCCGCGGCTCCTGATAGACTGCCGGTCCGTGAGCTCTGATTGGCTCACGAACCGGCGGCTGGTTTCAAGTCCTACACGCCGCCGCCGCCCGACAATAGCCGCGCTCTCCTCCGTGTGGTGACAGCTGAGACACGCTGCCGCCGGACTGTGCGGCGGCGTGTCTCACTGAGAGGAGTGGGTGGGCCGGACCAAACGGCTTCGCGGGCCTTATACCGCCCGCGGGCCGGAGGTTCCCCACCCCTGCTCTAGTAGCAAGGAAGGAAGAACCTCAGCCCTTTCTGTATTTATTGGGCCGAAAGGACAGCATCTGATAGTGATGCGTTTTCTTTTGTTGTGGGGGAACATAAGGCAAAAAATAAAACTTACCCACGGTAGCTGTAGATACCAAGTCATCAAGGCCATCACTAAATAAAGCCTTACCTTTATATGGTAGAGATTCCATACTTTTCTTGGAATCAGCATCAGCATTCCATTGGTGAATCCACACCGCTCTTCTAGCTGAGACTGCCATGGCATTGGCCTTTGATCCCAAAAGACCAATATCTCTCGCAACTTCCTTAAGGTATGCTGCAGCATCCTTGATATAACCCAGCGTCAAGAGGACGCTATCCCTATCTAGGGTATCTATTTCAGAAGACAAGTTGTCTGCCCACTTTTCGATAGCACTACTTACCCTGCGCAGACGCAATGACAGGTCTGAGTAGCGTACCTTTGGTCGCATAAATGGACTTTAACGTAGTTTTTTGTTTACGATCCGAAGGATCCTTAAGGGCCGCCGTGTCAGGTGACGGGAGAGCCACCTTTTTAGACAAACATGAGAGGGCCTTGTCCACGGCGGGTGGTGACTCCCACTTTTCCCTATCCGCCGAGGGAAATGGATAAGCTACCTTAATTATTTTGGGAATCTGAAACTTTTTGTCAGGAGCTTCCCAGAGTTTTTCAAATAGCGTGTTCAGTTCATGAGAGGGGGGAAACGTTACCTCAGGTTTCCTTTCCTCTTTAACCACCACAATCATGTACTAAATGCTCTTTGCCAATTTTGGATCTAATCTGGAATCGCTATAGTCGACACTGGAATCAGAGTCCGTGTCGGTATCAGTGTCTGCCAACTGGGTCAGCGTACGTTTCCGTGGCCCTGAGGGGACCTGACTTTGCAATAACATATCTTCTACAGATTTCTTCCATGCCTGGGTCTGAGACTCAGACTTATCTAGCCTCTTACTAATAAGAGCCACATTAGCATTCAAGGCGTTCAACACATTTATCCAATCCTGCGTCGGCGGTGCCGACAGGGTCACCCCCGCAGCCGTTTGTGTCCCTAATACTGCCTCCTCCTTTTAATATAAGGTATATTGCATCAAATTAGCCAGTGTCCCCCCCCCCCCCCGTTTTGCACCCTGATGCTTGTCAGTGTGAAGGAAGTACCAGCGTCTCTGCAGCCTGATGGAAAGAAAATGGCGCTGAGTGAGCTGTGAGGATGAAGCTCCGCCCCCTCAATGGCGCGCTTCTGTCCCGCTTCTTCTATGATTATACTGGCGGGGTATTAAACATTGCCTCGGCACTAATGTCCTTCTTTTGCCAGTGTCCACTGAGGATATATTAGCTGCCCAGGGCGCCCCCCCCCCCCCCCCCCCCCCCCCCCCCGCACCCTGCACCCTGTAGTGCTGTGTATATGTGGGAGCTTGGCATGCAGCGTCCGCACGCTGTGCAGTACCTCAGAGAATGCCGTCACTGAAGTCTTCTTTTCTTCAGCTACTCACCTGTCTTCTGACTTCTGGCTCTGTAAGGGGGTGATGGTTAGGCGTACCCAGCGATCAGCACCCTCAGGAGCTAATGGTGTCCTGTAGCCAGAAGCAGAGCCCTTGAACTCACTGGAAGTGGGTCATACTCCTCTCCCCTAAGTCCCACGAAGCAGGGAGACTGTTGCCAGCAGCCTCCCTGAACATAAAAAAACCTAACAAAAAGTATTTTTCAGAGAAACTTAGTAGAGTTCCCTGTAGTGCGTCCAGTCTCACTGGGCACAATTCTAAAACTGGAGTCTGGAGGAGGGGCATAGAGGGAGGAGCCAGTTCACACCCTTTCAAAGTCTTAAAGTGCCCATGTCTCCTGCAGATCCCGTCTATACCCCATGGTTCTATGATGACCCCAGCATCCTCTAGGACGTATGAGAAATTAAATTTCTCCAAAGAATATTAAATGCAAAGATGTAGCCAAGCTCAGCTTTACACAATGCATGCGCATCATGGCATAGCCTGCGCGAGTAGTGTCCTCCATGACTAGGATGTATGCGTGATACAGGAGCTTATGGAGCGATCGCTGGCTTCAAATAGTCACAGTCTGGCGAGATGCAGCATGCCGCATCGCAGCAAAGATGAACATTGAACTTTACTAACATATACTCAATTGTTTCAGGGTCCGAACAGCTAACAGTCTGGGCAATGTATTTATGTTAGTGATGTTCAGTGTTGCATATATTGTTTGGGAAATTGGAGTTAATGGAGTCATTATAAGCACATATACTCAGAAATAAAAAACATAGATTACCAGTGACCATGCACTGGTATATTAAGCAATTAGCTATACAATAATCCAGCTGCAATGCATGGTTTTATACTGCGAATATACAGATTAACAACTATATAGTTCACCCTAAATTTGACAGTAAATTTAATTAATGTAAGTAAAAGTGATAATCTCTTCTTAATAATAGTGAAAACTGAATTTGTGAGTACTTTTTCATTACAGCACACCGATCTTATTCTAAATATGTCTCTACATATAGGGGGTCATTCCGAGATGATTGCTAGCTGCATTTGGTCGCTGTGCAGCGATGAGGCCAAAAAAGGCACTTCTGCGCATGCGGCGCAATGCGCACGCGCGTCGTAATTTTACAACGGCCGATGTAGTTTCACACAGGGTCTAGGGAAGTTTTTCAGTCGCACTACTGACCGCAGAGTGATTGACATGAAGTGGGCGTTTCTGGGTGTCAACTGACCGTTTTCAGGGAGTGTTCGAAATAACGCAGGCGTGCCAGGAAAAACGCAGGAATGGCTGGGCGAAAAAACAGGAACTGAATAGTTTGAAGTGATCACAAGCGCTGAGTAGGTATTGAGCTACCCTAAAACTGCACAAAAAAAACTTTGCCGCCGATCTGCGATCCTTTCGTTCACACTTCTGCTAAGCTAAAATACACTCCCAGTTGGCGGCGGCATAGCGTTTGCACTGCTGCTAAAAACTGCTAGCGAGCGATTAACTCGGAATGACCACCATTGTCAAGGAGAATTTCTGCAGTAAGAATTAATAAAGAACATATATTATTTTACATTTTCTAATTGCCTCCATTAAGATATAATGTTTTTGTCTTTCTCTGTTTTTTTTTTTGTACACATCAGAGTGGCCTAGTAATGTCCCCAGTCTACTTTAAAGTCAGCTATGCAGTATTTGGTTACAGAAGCACACCGAATGGTGTCTGGCAATTCTCATTCACCAATCAGAGCCCAGAGGGACCCTCCCTTTCACCTGTTCTAGGTCCACCCCTGTGGAGGAGTGGGGTATTCTTGCTATGTGAAAAAGATAGAGGGGAAGATATATTAAGCGTTTTAAAGAGAGGAGAACGGAAGTGGACAAGTTGCCCATAGCAACTTATCAGATTCTACCTATCATTTTATAAATGTATTTTATAAATGCTAGCTAGAAGCTGATTGGTTGTATTGGCAACTTCTCCACTTGTATTTAGAAGGCATGAAACATTGAAACATTTCTCACAGTTTTTGTTTCTACGATACAATTTTATATTTGAACCAGTCTGAGCAAGTGAAGTTTGAATCTCATTCTATACATTTAGGGATCAATTTACTAAGCCTTGGATGGAGATGATGTACCAGCCAATCAGAGTCTAGCTGCCTTGTCACAGGCTGCATTTGAAAAATGACAGTTAGGAGCTGGTTTGTCTGGTACTTTACGTTATCTCTGTTCACTTTACCTCCATCCAAGGCTTAGTAAAAAGACCCCTTAATAGGACACATTTTGTACATACCATCCACTTGCACGTAGGCTAAGAAACCAACTTCTGAGTACACTTCCCCCAGAATGAGAACAATCTACACATAAAAATACCACTAACAATGAAGAAAATTGCATAATTCACACTCTTCTGATAAGTTTAAACCAACAATGTAGAACCACAGAAACGTTTAATGTATCTAAAAGGGTAGACACTACAGTTGGACTTTTGCGGTAACATTTACAATTTTTCACCATGCATCTCTTTTTTCCAACTCTCCATACACCCAGGTGCACTGCTAGTTTGGGGATGTGCTTCCTGAGACAGACAGGTGCACACCGGACAGGTGACCATGTATGTGCACTGCTGTAAATCCAAGGACGTTGCGTTACACATTCAGTGCATTGGAAAGACACGCTGGGCCTAATTCACAGCTCTACGCTATGCCGATCCTTTCGCAGTTAAGCGATTATCGGTAGTCTGCTCATGCGTGGCAACTGAATTGCGATTACGGTCACAGTGACTATTCATTTGCATGTGATTGACAGGGAGGGGATGTTTTGTGGGAGGTAACAGGGAGTAGCAGCAAAATGTGTGCATGTTGAGACTATTTTAGGGGCATGTATCAGACGCTGACTGGGACCCTGGAGGAAACATGTCTTGTCTCCACAGACTCACTCAGACAGTCTATGTTTCCCGGATCTGTGTTGATGCTGGAAATGTGTACATCTGCGAAGGCTCCGAAGGGCGTATCTATACAAATTAGCATATATCTGCACATCCTCTGAATCAAAAATCGCATCTGCGGCAGCATAAGCGCACAACCGTGAATACTGGATAATGAGAACATGGGGACTCATCACAGCTCGTCACAGTTTACTATATATACATAAAGTCCAATAATGATGTAGTGACACGGTTACCAACATATTATTCCCATTCACAGTTTGCGGATTATTTATACAACAACATACACAAGCAGGACAAGGTGGCAAGTCCTGGATCCTTCTGCTACATAAACAATGATTTTACTGGTGTAAACAAGCTGGGTGCTGCTGTACCAAGCATTCACAGAAATTAAGATTTCCCAGATTATCATCATCATCCATGTCTTAAATATTTTCATTTCTAACAATTTAATAAACTGAACTTAATATTTGCCAAAATAATTAACCAGTTTATTAGAGACATACACATTTTCCATTTTGTGGTCTCATAAGAGTCATACATACAATCTGGTATTTGACCTTACTCCAAGTGACCTAGAATTGTCTTCATGCTACATATTAAGGGAACCTTACATTACAGTTCAGAATCAGTGCAAACACATGGATGGGATCATTAATAAGCCACAGTGAGGGATTTACCTATATAGCATAGCTATGACAAACACAGCGATGTGAAGCAAACACCCCACTACTGCCCCCAAGGGAGGGAGGAGAGAATCTGGATACAGAGGGGCACCGAGGGCTCTGTCACTGCCCATGCCTCCTAAAGGGTAAACAGCGGGTTATGGGTTTCCCAACCTGCTCCAGAAGGGATCAGAGTCTTCCTCTCTTTCAGTGTCCTGGGCAGGCTCCCTGTTGCTTAATATCTTGGAGTATATGAATTGAGCAGCAAAATTCATAACTTGTTTCCGCTTTGTCCCTTTTCTCAAGTTGTTGCCCCCTCTAATAGGTAGCGTGGTCACCCCCACTGTTTGTGGGGCAATTTACTGCAGTTCTTTGCCTTTAAGTTCAGATCAGAGGACACTTGCATGTGTAGAGGGTGTCTGAGTCTTGGCCCCTTCTATATATAGAGATTACAGCACATGCCAACCTGTCCCTGCCAATTCTACTCACACTTGGGATTATAGTGTACTTTGGAGATGGAGAATTGGCTAAGTCACTTAGAGGCTTAGTGACTATCTCTTTGCTACATCACTGCCCCAGTTCATTATAGTGCTGGGATTAATCCTATTAATGAAAGGAAAACCAGAGTAAGTTATTGCTGCAAAACTAGTTATCCCAACTCAATATAAACTTAGAGAGACTTTTTGTCCATTTGCAGGAGCACACACAGAGGGGTGTAGTATGGTATGCCGGCGGCCGGGCTCCCGGCGACCAGCATACCGGCGCCGGGAGCCCGACTGCCGGCATACCGACAGTGTGACGAGCGCAAATGAGCCCCTTGCGGACTTGCTGCGCTCGCCACGCTGCGGGCACGGTGGCACGCCACGCTATTTTATTCTCCCTCCAGGAGGGTCGTGGACCCCCACGAGGGAGAATATATGTCGGTATGCCGGGTGTCGGGATTCTGGCGCCGGGATCCCGACATTCGGCATACTGAAGACCACCCCACACGGAGGTGTTATGCTTTCATAATTAGCAATAACCATTTGTAGATTGTGCTGCTTTATTATATAGTTTTCAAGGGATTAAAATAAAATTTCAGATTGAAGATGGTTTTTCTTTCTTTTATGGTTTGGTTGCATAATCAGCTGAATCTACTATAGATGAAAGTTTTACTACAGCGGCAGAACATGGAATTCCCAGAATGCAATATGACACATTATCTATTCTGTTGTGACTTCATCAAGATACTGTACATTGAACCTTTTATTATACTATTAATTATAAAATGAAGTTTCCGTTCACTCTATTCTTTAATTAATACTACTGCGTGGTGTGATATGTTCAAATTGTTCTTCATCACAGCACAGCTGCAGAATAAGTCTATGCTACATAAATAAGGAATAATGATGATTAGTGCAAACATTTTCTGAAGCACTGTACTGTCAGCATCAATAAAGCATGTCAGCCATTGGATCTTACAATCATATTTCCTCATGGGAAACAGAAATGCAAAACAGCTAGGCCAGAGGTTCTCAAACTCGGTACTCGGGGGCCCACACAGTGCATGTTTTGCAGGTCTCCTCACAGAATCGCAAGTGAAATAATTATCTCCACCTGTGGACCTTTTAAAATGTGTCAGTGAGTAATTAATACACCTGTGCACCTGCTGGGTTACCTGCAAAACATGCACTGTGTGGGCTCCCGAGGACCGAGTTTGAGAACCTCTGAGCTAGGCTATGCTAGCCAGAAGCCAATTTCCGCATGGAATGATAAGGACTAGTGAGAAATGGGGATTGGTACAACCAGTGGTGCAAGTAAAAAAAATGTCTTACGGGTACTGTGTGCGCGTGACGTAGGTGCGCGCATCAAAAAATGGGTGTGGCCAAATGCCACATGGGGCATGGCCAATGAAAATGGGGGCGTGATACACATATGGGGGAGGGGCAGATACACATATGACCCCAATAGTGCCAGATATATATTGCCCCACAGTGCCAGTTATACATTGCCCCACAGTGCCAGATACACATTGCCTCACAGTGCCAGATACACAAATGCCCCCAGAGTGCCAGATATACATTGCCTCACAGTACCAGATACACATTGCCCAACAGTGCCAGATACACAAATGCCCCCACTGTGTCAGATATACATTGCCCCCCAGTGCCAGATACAGAAATGCACCCATAGTGCCAGATATGCCCCCAGTGCCAGATACACGTCCCCCCAGTGACAGATGTGCCCTCAGTGTCAGATATGCCCCCAGTGCCAGATACACATGTCCCCGCAGTGCCAGATATGCCCCCAGTGCCAGATACACGTCCCCGCAGTGCCATATATGCCCCCAGTGCCAGATACACATGTCCCGCAGTGCCAGATATGCCCCCAGTGCCAGATACACATGTCCCCCCATTGCCAGATATGCCCCCAGTGCCAGATACACATTCCCCCCCCCATTGCCAGATATGCCCCCAGTGCCAGGTATACATGCCCCCAGTACCAGGTATACATGCCCCCAGTGCCAGGTATACACGAAGCTCCCCCCCCGTGCTGCTCACCGCTGCTGCTGCTGCTGCTGTGCTGTCCTGTGTGTGAGGGGAGGAGAGAGCAGCCTGCGCCTCTCTGTCCCCTCAGTGTCCAGCGGGTGCGGGTGGCTCAGTTCAATTCAGCGCCGATCCGTGAGCCAATCAAAGCTCGCGTCCGCGAGCTCTGATTGGCTCATGGGCGGCACTGCATTAAACGAAGACACTGAGGGGCAGGAGAGGCGCAGGCTGTGCTCTCCTCCCCTCACATCAGCGGCGGTGAGCAGCAGAGGGAGGGAGGGACGGGGAGCGGCGGCCCGTCGGTGTGGGTACTGCGTACCCACGGCTAAATTCTTAAGCTTGCACCGCTGGGTACAACAAAGTGTGGGCTTGTGGTAAACTGGGCTGCTGCTGCCTGACTATGGAACATACATAGCTTTGTTGTTGAGTAACAGGAAAGACAGCACTAATGTCGCCTGCAGATGTCGCCACAGCAGAGCCAGGTAAGCAATATTGGGAGGGTTGAAGGAGAGGAAGGGGGAGAGGAGAGAAGGAGGAGGGGGATGCAGTTAATTTCCCGAACGACACGATCCCGGCAGTCAAAATACCAACGCCGGAATCCCGACAGCAGGGAAAATGCCGGCTGTCTAAATATTAGGGTATATTCAATAGGAGTCGGATCCATTCCGACATGCAGCTGTCGGAATGGATCCGACAACCCCTATTCAATGGACGGCCAAATCCGACAGTGGGATTTGGCCGTACACAGGGTCCTGTCAGGCCGCTGCTGTCAGCAGCTGCGGATGCGCTGACAGCAGCGGCCAGGGGAGCAGAGATCGGCGGCCGTGAGCAGGAGTGGCTGACTGCGGGGGACGTGTGGAGCGGCAGGAGGAGCTGGCAGCAGGAAGAGAGGTGCTGCGGGTGGCGGGGGGAGCAGAGATCGACGGCTGGCAGGAGGTGCTGGCAGCGGGGGAACATGTCTGCGGTGGCGGAGGGAGGCGCTGCAGGGAGAGAGGTGCCTGGCCTCCTCCCGCCGCCGCAGACATGTCGCACGCAGCCAGCTCCCCCTACCGGCCGCCGATCTCTGCTCCCCCTGCCGCCCGAAGCACCACTCTTCTCCTCACCTCAATCCGACTTGTTTTCAAGTCGGATTGAGTTTGTCGGAAAGGGGGCCAAAACCTGTCGGATTTGGCCCCATTTCCGACAGAAGCATGTGGATCGGCGTCTATTCCGCCGATCCACGTGTTCTCCAACACGTCGGGAATTCCCGACTTGTCGGAAAAAATCAGCCCCTATTGAACAGGTCGGAACCCCTTCCGACCTATTTCTGTCGGAAGCTGCCATCTTTCTGACAAGATGGCATCTTCCGACAGTTATTGAATACAGCCCATAGTCGTGGAGAACTCAGCGAGTCCACGAGGGGACACACTGCGCTCAAGGTCGGGATTTCTACTATTGGGATTCTGACATAGGTATATTGACCGCTTGGATTTCCCAAACGACGGGATTCCGGTGGTCAAAATACTGATGCTGGAATCCCGACAGCAAGGAAAATGGCGGCTGTCGAAATCCCAACTGCCGCCCGGTATTCCCTCTAAGGTGATGGTCCACGCCACCACCCGAGGGGGGAATATAATAGTGTGGCGAGCCAAGCGTGTCAAGTGCAGCGAGCCTGCAAGGGGGCACACTGCGCTTGAGGTCGGGATTCCGACGTCGGCATATTGACTACTGGGATCCCAATAGTCAGGATTTCATACTGAATCCAGAGGAGGATGGGAAAGGGGAACAGGAGGATGGGTAAAAGAGAGGAGGAGGAATGAGGACAGACACACAGGCTTCTCCTGCTGATGTTGCCCGCAGATTAACAGCCACAGCAAAGATAGGTAAGCAATGTTGGGAGGGTGGAAGGAATGGAAGGGGGAGAGGAATGCAGGAGGATGTTGAAGGAGAAAAGGAATATGGATAAACAAAAGGAGACGATGGGGAAAGAGGGCAGGAGGATGGGGAAGGAGAGGAGGAGAATTAGGGAAGACAGGAGGCTAATGGATATCCTGATAGAAGACCGACAGTAAATAGAAACATTCAAAAGGTCGACGCCAGATGGTCAACTGTCATTAGTTTAACATGATCAAACAGTTGTTATGCTTAAAAGGTCAACGGTTAAATGGCTGACAGGTTAAAAAGGTCGGCATATTTAAAAGGTTGCATGCCGGAGGGGACGGTTAGGGTTAGGCATTTGGCGGAGGGTTAGAGTTAGCCTACTGAGTGGGCGGTTAGGGGGGGGTCACTCCGAGTTGATCGCTCGATTGCAACTTCTTGCAGCGCTGCAATCAGGTTACAACTCGTCAAAACTGTGCATGCGTATACACTGCAATGCGCAGGTGCATCGTACGGGTACAAAGAGGATCTGTGCTGGGCGATGGATTTAACAAAGAATCCATTCGCACAGCCATTCGCAAAGTGATTAACAGAAAGAGGGCGTGTCCAAGCGTTTGCAGGGCGGGTGTCTGACGTCAATTCCAGGACCAAAAAGTATGAAGTGATCGCAGTGGCTGAGTCCAGAGCTACTCAGAAACTGCAACAAACTTTTAAGGCGGCGACTATCTGATCGCAGCACAGCAAATTTTGCTAGTGAGCGATCAACTCGGAATGACCCCCAGGGTTAGGTAACAAGGGAAGGATTAGGATTAGGGTTAAAATAATAATAAAAAAATGTGTCAACCTTTTCTGGGTTGACCATCTGGTGTCGATCTTTTGACGGTCTATCTCTATATTGTTGACCTTTTAATTCACACCCAGGCAGATGGATGATGGAAGAAGGGAACAAGTAGAATAGGACATTAAAATGAGAAGAGGGCAATGGGGGACCCCATGAAGCTTTTGGACCAGGCTGTTAAACTCTTCTCAGCGTCCCTGTGCATGGGACATTCCAACACCAAAAGGAAACCCATACAGATATGGAAAGAACATGGAGCTTCCACACAGCATTCTGGATTAATTGAAATCAAATAAGGGAGTGATGGTAGCCATTTAACATCCTTTTAAAGTATTTGTGTTTCTGACGTCTGCAGTGAAAAATAAGATCCAAATACAACATTTTTCTTGGGAGTTTTAACAATTGGTTGGCCTGTATGGAGATAGTTTCTGGCGCCATCTTTCCAGCGCTGTCTTATTGAATACGGTGTATGCACAGAAGATAACAAAGACCCTGGCGCTTCCATCCGGCCAGATCTCAACACAACACTCATTTTTATATGGTCTGCCTAGAATACAGCCTCGGTGAGAGCACTTTACCCACCACCAGTGATGTTTGTCGTCAATCAGATGCTTGTGCAATAGCGAGAGTGTCTGCAAGGCTTAGAAATCCCATGTTTTCTTATCCAGAGACCTGAAGTAACTGCTTAATCTAAGCTGACAGTGAATTCCTTTACCAAGGTAAAAGGTCACTCGGGTGTGTGATGGAATTTTAGAGGATGTTAGTGGGTCTTTGTGGAGATACTGATAGCAAAATATTTTTAGACTCTAAGCTGTTTATTTTTAGTCCTGTGGGATTTGGACAGACCCAGACAATTTCTCATGGGAGTGTGTACCAAATCGCACAAACAGTAACTAAATGTTGGTCAAACAGGCTTAGGGCCCTCATTCCGAGTTGTTCGCTCGCTAGCTGCTTTTAGCAGCATTGCACACGCTAGGCCGCCGCCCTCTGGGAGTGTATCTTAGTTTAGCAGAATAGCGAACGAAAGATTAGCAGAATTGCTACGAAATATTTTCTTGCAGTTTCTGAGTAGCTCCAGACCTACTCCTAGATTGCGATCAGCTCGGTCCGTTTAGTTCCTGGTTTGACGTCACAAACACGCCCTGCGTTCGGCCAGCCGCTCCTCCGTTTCTCCAGACACTCCCGCGGTTTTCCCTAACATGCCTGCGTTTTTTAGCACACTCCCGGAAAATGCTCAGTTACCGCCCAGAAACACCCCTTTCCTGTCAATCACTCACCGATCAGCAGTGCGACTGAAAAGCGCTGCACAAACACCAGCAAATCAACTAAGTTTTGTGTAAAATAACTTAGCGCATGCAACAAATCGCAGCATATCGAAAATCGGCAACGAGCGAACAACTCGGAATGACCCCCTATGTCTGAAGCACTGGAAAGGCAGGTGTATAATTTTCAGTTCCATAGGTGTATTCTAAGGTGAGCGTTACAAGGTGAGCGTTACAAGGAATACATTGCACACGGGCCCCTGGGTTCACGGGGGCTCAGCATCACACATCCTGAACCTAAAGTATACCTACCTGGTGCCAGCAGACCGTTCTCTCTCCTACGCAGTGCCATCTTCTCACTTGGGGCACCAGGTAGGATTTAGAGTGGTGGAGGTAGTTTCACTGTTTAGAGGAAAGGGGCCCGATGCATGTGGGTCTCTTTGGCTTTAATATCCCCTTCCCATTCAGATACCCCAGATTTTGACACAGACACCTGTATTGCCTAGTCAATTGAACCGTATCAGTCCTACGGTATCTGAAGTTCACATATCAAAAGGATGCCAAGCACAGCAGAACTCAGATTCAGGATTACATCTAGAGCCTCAAGAACATAGTGACTGCATTATTCTCATTTCTCTTTGAAAGCTTCACAGCAGACCAAAACTTAAAAAATGTGTGTCCCATACCTAGTGTGGCGTGTTTTGTGGGACATGTAAAAAAACTTCTATAACATCTGAATCTCATGTATGTTTATTCTGATTATATACACTGTATAAAATGTTTCCCAGATTGACAACACTTCATACTTGCTTCAGAGCAGGCCAATAATTAATACTGTGTTTTTTCAGGCACTGTTCCAGAGATATACCAAATCTAACCTCTGACCTATTGTATACATCATGTGGTTGTTATGTGGGAATATTCATTGCAGCAAGGAGGGGGGGGGGGGGAGAAAATCAGAGTGGAATCGTGTAGTGTAGACTAATAAGAAACAGCCGTTGTGGGCCCTGAGAGACTGTATTCTTATTTCATAACACAGCATAACATCCAGGAATAAATGTAATAGGCTACATGAATTTCTGTATCTCTGTGAAGGCATGCAACACAACGAGCTGCATGATCTGATGCAGATCTGGGAAGTTCGCTTATTTGGAAGGTAAAGCAGGGAAAGAGATGGGTTCTGTATGTAGATGGCATTGCAAATAATTATTAGGTCCATATTGCGTTTTATATCTAATTGGAAAGTAGACCTGACAGAGCTTCTTAATTGTGTTTGTGATTTATTAGTTAATGAAACTGTATATAACATTTTGCCTTTGCATATGTTTAGCTAATCAATATAAATCACCTTGCCAAATTCTCCCACCTGTTACAGTGCTATACAGTGATGAAAATATTTTATTAAGCGTTGAAGAACATATGTGCCGAACTCTATGCATCTAGGGGCCTATTCATCACCCCGATGATTAAGCATACCTCCCAACTGTACCGATTTTGTGGGACAGTCCCGTTTTTTTGGGTCTGTCCTGCTGTCCCTCCTGTGGGACGCAGTGTCCCGGTGGTGGTGGGGGAGTTGGGAGGCTCCAGTCACTCGCTGCTCTGCTCAGTTCACAGCAGGGCAGCGTCTATTCCTGGGAGGAATGGCCATGCCCCCACTGTGACTGAAATGGGAGGTGTGGCCCGCGATCGAGGCATCCTGTGAAGCCACGCCCCTTTCTTGCATGCCACACCCCTTTTTCAACACACAGAATGTCCCTCTTTACCTCCTGTGAATGTTGGGAGGTATGGCTTAAGTATTAAACCTGCCACGAGTGGACATACTGTAGCGTCATAAGCACGTAGCCATGGTTATATCATATTCTGAGTCATGCGTAAACTAAGGGGACGCCTATTTCAGATGCATCTCTTATTTATTATTTATTTATTACCAGTTATTTATATAGCGCACACATATTCCGCAGCGCTGTACAGAGAATATTTGCCCATTCACATCAGTCCCTGCCCCAGTGGAGCTTACATTCTATATTCCCTACCACATGTACACAGACACATTCATATCTCTTGCACCTAGAACAAGGTAGGTGTAAGCACTGATATGTAAACAGCGGTTTACGTACAGGACTAAAAGCAACACTTTAAAAAGACATTCAATACACTTTAAATGGAGCCACTGCGGCCGCTGTACTCAATCCTTAGCCTACGTACTTTTTACACCATTAGCGTACAGAGCCCTGTACCGTGTACGGTAATTTGCGTACAAATGCTGCGCTGGCCGTACAAAGTACACTCAGTGCGTACACACCCAAAGATACACCGTGAGCACTAGCAGCAGCATGTGTGACTGAAATACACTTATAACCTTAGCAAGGAAAGGAGACACGACACCAGATTGTACTTAAAATGCCGGGTTCCCACACACCAACATATAATGACTGAAAGGGGGTTACAATAACAATACAATACAATAAAATACAATAGAATAATGGCTACAATCAATGGTACATACGTGTTTGGTTTCGCCTGCGCTTCCCAGTCTGGTGCTCAGTCATCAAGGTAGATGACCTTCAGAGTCTGTGTGTGACCGGGCATGCAGCTGGCTTTTTTATACAATAGTCCAAAACCTAATACAATGGATACTGTAATCTCTTTGTCCATTGGACACAGGGATGGTCATTTACAGTACAGGAGAGGTCATAGGTTGGTTTGAATAGGTGGGCGATGTCTGTTCCAGGTGCACTTGCAGGTGGTCTCCTCTGGGTTCCCGCCGCATAACAAATGTACAGTAAATACAGTTAATATTTGTATTCTGCTCCTGCGCATAACTATTCGCAGGAGAGTGCGATCTTCTGCAAACCAACACCGACCATACGCAAATTGTGTATATGTGCACGCACGGCAGAATAAGTACGCGCATCGAGGCCACATGTGTGTAGTTTGTACGTGATGTGTGTACTGCAATATTTTTCGACTTCGACAGTCCACCCTTTGGCAGTCACCAATAACTGCCACTAATTAATCACTAAACAGAAAATTATCTATACAATATATACAGAAGCTTGGATGATCGGAGGAGAGTTGCAGGTGGGAAATATATGACCTAGTGGGATAGTAAAAGCATGTATGTATGAATCAATGTCTGAGGGGCATGTATCATTGTGCCATATATGTTCTGAATAAGCTTAGAGGTATTGCGAAGTATACATTAAATCCTTCTCATCCCATATTAAGGGTCTGTAAATGGGCCAACAAACACTACCGAGCTCTTTTCGGCTTCTTGTTCCAACAAATGGGGTGCACATTTAGTTGATGATACATGGAGGGGGAACATATGTGAGTGCTAGTATATGTGGGTATCACCTGTCGACTATGTGTGCCATTAACTGGAGGTTGCAGAGATGAAAATAAGACACATATATAAAAATACATTCACATAAACATTTTGGGTAGGGCTGACATCTTTTCTGGTTGGATGTATCTGGGCAGAGGGGGAGACAAAGAAAAACGGGTGAAAGAAAAAGGCCATGAAATTACTTTGCAATCCTTATAATAACGCTGTCTCTATGGATGGATCATAAATTAAATCTGCTGCTGTAACAGCGCCCTCACTCCTTAGACTCATCAAATTTGTGCCGTGCTTGCGCCGCGTTAGAATTTGAACACACCTAAATATCAAACCAATAATTATGATGACTCCCAGGATACAAAGGAGAAACTTCCCTACACTCATAATGACATTTTGAGCCCACTCTCCTAAACCTGAGAACCATTTGCGTGGATTCAACCATGAGACCCAGCCGGTCAGTTCATTACCCACAGTCGCTAAGGTAAGGTTGTGCTTCCTCCTGAGCTCCCCCTTCAACTGCAAGATCTCGTCCATCTTCTGATTGATGATCTCCGTGGGGTCGTCAGTGCTGTTCGTAATATATGTACAGCACTTCACACCATATTGAGTTGCCAGAGTAACACAGTACCCACCTGTCACGGCTGTGACGTAATTAAGGACCATCCTGTGCTGGATCAGTTCCTTCTTGTAGGCTTGTAACTCCCTTCCCGTATACCTGAAGGTGTCATCATACATCTCTGTGATATTATCTATCAAGTTCGCTAGCGCATGGATATACCTATAATTTATAGTTCCTCTGGCAGTACGGGTGATGTCTAATGCGAGAAGGAACTGAATCCCAAATCAGATGCTGCGTGCTCTGCCCTATCTATGAGGTGTCTCTTGATGATGTGTTCATAGTGAGTATGAGTATAAGAAGTCTGAGCACTGCGGTGAACGTCTTTCATTTTATCATGGGTTATGGTCATGACCTCCGGTAGTACTCTCCCAATATAACACAATCCCTCTGAACTCGGGGCAAGCCACTTGTACGCTTTCCTCCCACATATGAAATAGGCATCATCTGGGAGAACATAGGGGACAAAATGTAACATCACCATATTGCAAACTTTCCAAGTAAAGAAACCAATCCCTAGTTCTCCCATCTGCTCAGTACAAGTATCGGGCTGGATGATATGGGCACAATACCCTGACGATACTTTTCCAACCCACATGATCTTGCTTCCACGTGTATACCTATACTGTAAATACCTCCCACTGTTGGCTATTTGGCGTACAAGTTCAGAGTCTATAGGTATCCTATCAGCTCTGTGTGAAAAGGTCATTGTCTGGTTATTCCACGTCACTTCCCAATTTCCTGGTTTTCGGTAATTGGAAATATTAAAACACAATAAGGACCTGTCTACATGATACTGGTGGAGCTTCAAACTAGGGGGCCTGGAGATATTGAATTTCTTGTCCACCGGTCTCCCACCCCGTAATTCGAGTACCTCATCTATTGCTAAAGGGTATGGTACTAATCCTGACTTACTCTGACCTTGAGGTTCCTGTGAACACACCCAGCATTCTGTCTGGTTTAAGACCTTACCCACTAGTGAGTGGTAGTCACTCAATGGATGGCGGTCCATGTTGATATTAAGGTTGGACTGACATCTCTGGATGCACCCATTCTCAACTATATTCTCACAATTCCTACAAATACAATATTCATCAGACAATAACCCTTCACAGTGCCTCCGAGCTCCATGACTACCAGAGCGCTTACTGATACCAGCCTTTAGTCGAGTGATGTGCTGCTCCTGAGATCCTACAAATTCGTACTTGCCATCAGAACCCATTCCAGATCCCTGCTCGACCTCTCTGGGACCCTCACCAAAGCAAATTGTCCTGATCAAAAACAGAATTACTAGTCGAACCCGAAACGCAGTCTCTTGTAATAGATCCATTTCGTTAGGGGAAAGAAGGAAAATAAGAAGGAGAAAAGAAAGGAAAATGCTGGGGGAGGTGAAAAAAAGAAAATGGTGCGACAACCGTCCTAGATCTTGTTGCTCTCCATGCTCAGGTGCCTTTCAACAGTCCTGCATCTCAACTTTCCCGGAACAAACACTCTAGTGATTCGAGGTTCTCTACACTCTGCTCTTTGTCACGAGTTCTCTCCGGGTCAGCGACCTTCTTGCAGTGGGACGAGTGGACCCAAGTCTCTCTTTCGGTGACCTTCAATGCTGTTGTGCTGGTTAACAAGACTTGGTATGGTCCTTCCCACCTGTCTATGAGGCAACCTGAGCGTAAGAAATTTCGAATCATCACATAATCCCCAGGCTCAATGTCATGACAATTACTGTTCGGTAGGTCAGGAATCACCAGCTTTAGATTTCTTTGTTGATTTCTCAGTTGCTGGCTCATCCCAACCAAATATTTCACAGTCACTTAATTATTGCATTTCAAATCATCCTGGGGGTCTATCATTACATGAGGTTGTCGACTAAAAAGAATTTCAAAGGGTGATAAGTTAAGTGGAGACCTGGGAGTGGTTCTGATGCTGTACAATACTAGTGGCAAAGCTTCTGGCCACGACAATCCAGTTTCAGCTATTACTTTGCTCAGCTTGTTCTTAATAGTGCTGTTCACTCTCTCTACCTTTGCACTCGCCTGTGGCCGGTACGGAGTATGCAGCTTGTATTAATTCCCATTAGTTTGCACATGACCTGAAAGACTTCACCTGTAAAATGGGTACCCCTATCACTTTCAATCATTCTAGGGATACCATATCTACACACAAATTCCTGCACAATGTTCTTTGCAGTGAACGTAGCAGTATTTGTGGCAGCAGGGAACGCTTCTACCCAGTTGGAAAATGCATCAATACAAACTAACACATATTTCAAATTCCTACAGGGTGGTAACTGTATGAAATCGATTTGTATTACCTGAAAAGGTCCGTCTGTAGGAGGGATATGGGATGGCTCTGTTGGTATTGTCTTTCCAATATTCTTCCTCAAGCAAGCTCTCTTACCTGCATGAGAAGAGAATCCTGGCGCACACCAGTAGGCTCTTACCAACTTGCACATACCCTGTTTACCCAGATGAGTCAGACCGTGTGCCGCCTCAGCTAGACTTGGAAGATATGCTCTGGGGGCCACCAGCTTACCGTGTCCACCTGTCCAAAGTCATGAGGACTCCTGACCATACCCCTTCGACTTCCAGACTGCCTTTTCCTGTAGAAAACACAAATTTTGCATTTCAATTACTATCGTGTGAAGTAAACCGTTGTGTGAAGTAAACCGTCTCTGGATGAGAGAAGAGAGGGGAAAAATAGTAAATAAAAAAGAAAATGTCAGGTTTGGCATTCACCAACAGGCTGTCACACCATCATGCATATCAGTGTCTGTGCACAGTCTCCCTTCACCAGTATTCTTATTCTCCACCCTTTGTGCATGACCAGGCACACTGCATTAATACTGGTGTCCTTATGCTGGTGAGATATACTGTATTTGGGCAGAACTCTGAAGGACCGAGTAGGCATGTGGCGTTTGAACTGTACTCGGGTCCATGTATTGTACCCTCCTGTCGGTGAACGTAAGAGATGAGGGGAAACTTTGAAGAAAAAATCACATAGAGGTTAGTAACATATAAGTTTGTAGAAGCAAAGAGGATTTTATCAAATTTGACAACTGGATTGGGCACTATGGGGAAGTGATTCTCTACTGTCTATACCCCTAAAAAAAAATTCTATGTGTGTTGTATCTCTACTGGGACTATCCCAGCCATCAATCCAGTGTCCTGTCCATCCTAAGTTCGTAGGGAACCCGGTATCTGTGAGATAATTTCCTCTACCTGTGATAGACATGCATCTAGAACAGTGAAATGCAACCTTAGTCTTCGTGGGTATCCAACATACTTTGTACTTCCTGGGCGGGAGCACACTATATGTATACCATATCTAACAAAACTCCTGTTAAGTTAATCAGGGGCCATTTCTGCTAGAGAAAGAAGCAAAAGTTTAGAGGCCTCATCTTAACCCCAGCAAGTTTTATCAAAAGGGTAAAGTTGCATTTATTCCGTTCTTCCCATTAACCCAATCTGTGTTTTCTATATGGCTCGTGATTCCTTACTATATGTCCCTTGATCCCGTCTATATGTTTAATAATGTGGCTTGTTTTCTCTGTCTAGGGGTCTATATTGACTGTGTGTTCTACTACTCTTACAGTCTCTAGCAAAATTCCCTTTATTTTTACAAATGTAACATATTCTCGGTCTTTTCCAAACAGCAGGGGTCTGGGGTTTGGTCTGATGGGGCTTTCCTGTCAGAGCCTGTAAACTTATTGTCATCAGCTTCTCCTCCTGTTGTTCTCTGCGCCTAGCAATATTCTTGTGGTGTTCAATTGCGCACTCTCTAAGACAAGCTACTGTGGCCCCTCTCCAATTAGGCAAATATGTTTGAACCCTGTCCCTTACTGTCTTATTGAGACCATCCATTAGCACAGAGACAGCCACCTCCCTATAATTTGCATCGTTCCCTGTATCTGATATCCCAACGTATCTATCCATTATTTGCAGGGCCCGATGAAAATATTCAGATGCCATTTAATTTTTCCTCTGTTTTATGAAGAAAATTCTTCTCCACTTAACAGTAGTGGGGAAATACAACTCTAGTTGCCTGTTAATTTGTTCTACATTCTCCTGATTGTTTCCGTCAGTCATAGGACTATCCGACTCTAATCTGTCAAAGTCGGAAAAATATCATCCTACACGTTGCCATATATTCACCCCATGCGCTTGCCCGCTGCACATGCACATTTTTTCCCGTGCGTGCGCATATTCGCAGTTGCGTGACGACGCCTCCACGGGCGTGCGCTCGGGCGCGTGGTATGTGCATTTACGGTAGAGTTTGTGTGCGTCTGGCGGGCGACTCAATCGTTACATAGTAAATCCAAATAGTATGTTTTATAGATAATGTTCCCCTTGATGATAACTGTAAGTTTGTTTATTGTAACTGGTCCCTGGACAGAGGAATTCCTCTTTGCATGATACGAAGGGTCAGACAGGGTTTGAGCAGTGGTGTTTGGTACCTAACTAAAGAACATTTTATTAGAAACAATCCGGTGCTGGTTAGGTAAAGATTAATCGCTCCTGCGTATAGTTATGTCTATTAGTACTTTCTGGACATTTACTATATTTGCGGTTCATTATCCATGCGGCGGGAATCCTGAGATTCCCTCCCACCTGAGCAGTTCGATATAGTCACAGCCCATCTGTTCAAACTAACCTATGACCTTTTGTTATAATGCGGGGAGACATTCCTGTGTCCAATGAACAATGAGATTATAGGTCCCTTTGTAGTGTACTGTACGCAGTGTATATAAGAACAGCCAGCCTGGCCAGCTCAGTCTTCTCTCCACAACGGTTTTCATCATTGACTAATTAGAGAGCTGGTACCAGGACTGCGCAGCGATCGTTCCCCGGTGTGTAAGTTATTCTCTGTAACCAACTTATTCTCTGACTGTATTTTGCCACGTTCTCTTTCTCTCTCTCATTGTATGTTATTGTTTGCGATTGTGCCGCTATTGTATATTTATGTGTGGTTATTCTGCTTAGATATTGATGTTAGTCTGTAGTGTATGAACTGTTAACTGGTTTCCCCTTTTTACATAGCTAAATATTGTTAGTAAAGGTGTTGGAACCTTAGCAAGGTATTGTGTGTTTATTACATTACTGAGGGTATTTGGAGCGTCTCAATCGCTCAAACAGCTTTCACATTAACAAGGTCAAGCAGCGTTATATCGCTACAGTATTTCAGTAGTAAGGTTTACAGTACAAACTCAATCTTTCAGTGTGTTGCATACAAGGTTTACTGAGTGTCATCCCGTGAGCGTCTGCATGGTAGCGTAGCATTACGGTAGTCGGCCGCCTATAGCGTGCTCGACACCAAGCGTTAAGCTGTGAGCGAGCGTGCCGCATGTGCGTCTTGACCACGGCTAAGCGTCTGCTACGCTAAGTGCGTACCCTTACGGTACCCCATACGCCAATTGCGTTCTGAGTCTCTTACCCACATATAGTGAATGTTATAAGGTAATAAATCGGCATTATCAAATCTACAATCAGTGATGAATTTCTGGGTGTCAATATTAGGGGGTAGGCACGTTTTTTAAAATATCCGCCAATCTTTGTTAGCTGGTTCATGAGCATTACCCAGATCTCTGATAAACTTCTGACATCTGGCTAAATGTTTCCGGGGATCAGGGAATTCTGAAATGATTGACCGCAGCTCAGCTCTGGACCACGGGCAATACATTGCATTATTTCTGGTGAGGATTATTCCCTGACTATCGGTTCCCCCATTGGGAGTTACTATTTCCAAGACAGGATGTAATCCTACCATTCCGTTCCTAATCTGTTTGCTGTAAAGTGTTGTTGTCTCTGTGCCATGGCCCGTCTCACGCTTACCGGTAGCTGTGACCTCACCAGTTCTTTCAGTGGGGAATATTGTTACTGCTCTAACTGGATGGACAGGCCCCACCTGAGTTTCCTGCAAGGCGACTGCCTGAATGTGAGCTGCGATTGGGCTGGGTCCTTCATCTTCCTGTGACCTATAACCTTGAAAAGACTTCAAAACAGGATACATCTTGCAAAAATTAGGGTTAATACATTTCTCTTGCATTCTACTATCATTCATAAATATACCATTGACTGTAGCTATCTCTTCCCTCTTGACCTGTGTCGATAATGGTGTGTTTGTGCCCTCATTCCTGCTAGGTTTGGAACTTAACTACAAGAGAGAAGGGCGCCTCCCTGAGCCTATGTTGAAACGCTGCCTGCCGCTCTCAAAGGAATAGGGTATTAGCGATCCCTAAACAAATGGAAACCAAAAAGAACTGAACAAGAGAGCGCAGGCAGACTTAACGAAAGTTCACAATTTTAATAAAACAGTGATCACAAAATGCGGTATACATATATTAAGAACAATAAAATTCCGTACTGCAACTCCATATATTCCACACAGTCCAGTGCACTAATAAACTGGTATAGTGACGATATGAATTGATAGTCCTAAAATTTAGCAGCTGATGTTTGAATGCTGAAAATCTGGATATTGTCCATGTAACAATCTCATACTTATATTGATTTGTTCAAATAAAAGTCAGATGTATACAAAGTGCACTGTTGGTTATAGATCGGACATCTGTAAATTACCTCCAATGGACATAGCACCAGTTCCGTTCAATTTAATATAGCCTCATATCAGGATAATGACGCTTACCGCTTCCTTGGTGTACGTATAGCACTAGCAAGTGCTCGGGTGCCTGCTGGTTCCAGCGGCTATATCCACTGCTCACTCCTTGCTGTGTCGTGTCAGACTCCTAACCGCTCACCGCTCCTACGGATCATCTGACGGTGCTGTAATTAACCGAGATGCCGTTGATCCGAGGCGATGAGCTGACAGCCACGGTCCCCGTATTGCAGAAGGGACCAGTGCAGGTGGCTCTGCTCGGGCAGATTTTGACCCGACAGTGGAGTAGAGCTGGAACGGGTGAAATCCGTGAGAGGTAAAGGTGGTTAGATGAGAGGTAGTCGGATCCTAAAACAGCCCTGACGCGTTTCTCGACCGGCACAGTCTGGTCGTTTCCTCAGAGGGAAAAGACTTCAAAACAGGATACATCTTGCAAAAATTAGGGTTAATACATTTCTCTTGCATTCTACTATCATTCATAAATATACCATTGACTGTAGCTATCTCTTCCCTCTTGACCTGTGTCGATAATGGTGTGTTTGTGCCCTCATTCCTGCTAGGTTTGGAACTTGCTTTGCGAGTTTGTTCCCTTTGCATCTCCCCCTCTTGTTGTCACAGTTTTAAACAATCATTATGTCTAATCCTTTGTTTTCTGGATTTAAGCAGACATATTTTACTGCCTAAATTCTGCAGTACCTCTGGTTCAAAGCTGCCCACCCTATCGTTGTCAGTCATACGCACACATTCGTCACAATAAACTTCAGAGTGTGGACCATATTTCTCACACATTATAAACCTCGCGGACCCCTTGGTCCGCAACTCATCTGCCTGAACCCTGGCTACCATACGTCCCTTAGTTGAGCAACTGGCTCCCATAATTGTGGGCCTTTTCCCACAAACACCAAAATACTCAATATAAGCAGACGGTGAAAGTTCTCAGATCGCTTTCACCCACTCTCGCCCACGTTGGCCGGTACTACCATACACTGTCGATAGCGAAGGCGATGTACCCAACTTAGGGCCCCTAATTGACCTATATTTACTGGAAGTTTTTACCTTTTCCAGTAAATATCTGCTGTTGGGAGATTTTCCTGAGAGAGACCAGCGAAAACTCCCTTTATGCACTTGTACACAAATCACGCTTGCGTATGCTCTATACAGCGATAATGATACCATGACTTTACGCAAAAAGCTCGTAAAAGGGGTATCAAGTTGCGCTATGTATCGCACCCACAAACATGCGGTCTAATCACACAGCGTATAGGTACTTGTTACCTATCCACCCTACGACCACTGGAATCGAATCACAAGCTGCGAAACCTCAGCCGGAGCGTACCCAACAAAACTATATGGGTCACCAAGTTTACAATTCCCTACCAAGCTCCTGTGTAAGTCTCCTCACGACATATGTATTCCAATCTATACTAACGTGAGTCAGCCGCCTCACGCCACCAAGCCGCCACTCACTTGGTGTACCAACGACGGGATCCCGAATTCCCGTGGTTCAATACGTTCACTCCTACTTTCACTCACTTAAATATGCTTTGTTTTTCTGTACAGAAATTTTTTTCACTCGTTCTGATCGGCAGCTTTATCCCCAGAGGCAATACAGTTTAAACAAAAGTCTTATACTAATCTGCTTTTGAAACCGGATAGTTATGTGCTATTGTAGCATGGCTACTGTCCCACCTTTTAACTGAACAAAACTATCGTGTAATTTGTATTTAGCGTCCGCACTCTTACGCACTTTGCGTAAACACGCGACCATGCGTGTCTTTTACGCTGCGTGCGCAGTCCTGTACTTTGTCCGAGACATGTGTACAAAACCGTGCGTCCGCAATAAAACAAATCACACCTCTATAAATGTGAGCAATGCTAACTATAATCACTCACAAACACAATCCCCGCTTGTTCTGTGTAACCCTTTATGACAGGGCCAGACTTGCGTGTTGTGCTTTATATTTACTTCCTTAAACACTTTTATTTCAAATTTAACTATATAGCAACAAATGTATCCAATTTCACACAGATCTAAACAAATCTAGAAATCTAAATCTTGCAGCAACAATGTGAGAGAGTATGCAAAGTATAGGTGCCCTTTGTGTACACTTTTGGCGCCCAAAAAAAATTCACAGATTTTTAAATAGCTTTTTTCCTGTTTTACGGGTTCTATCAGCACCTCTGCAGACCAGACAGAGCAGACGCAATCTAACAGCACACAAATAGGGTTTTCAGAAAATCCACCGATCAGGAAAAGGTTACGTAGGATAACTTTCCACCCTTTGCTGCTAGATTAAGTCTGCTATGACCTGTTAGGCTGTGAGCATGTGAAAACCGGATCGAGCCCCCAATTGTAAACGTCTGTTTACGTACAGGACTAAAAGCAACACTTTAAAAAGACATTCAATACACTTTAAATGGAGCCGCTGCGGCCGCCGTACTCAATCCTTAGCCTACGTACTTTTTACACCATTAGCTTACAGAGCCCCGTACCGTGTACATACTTTGCGTACAAACGCCGCGCTGGCCGTACAAAGTACACTCAGTGCGTATACACCCAAAGATACACCGTGAGCACTAGCAGCTGCATGTGTGACTGAAATACACTTATAACCTTAGCAAGGAAAGGAGACACGACACCAGATTGTACTTAAAATGCTGTGTTCCGACACACCAACATATAATGACTGAAAGGGGGTTACAATAACAATACAATACAATAAAATACAATAGAATAATGGCTACAATCAATGGTACATACGTGTTTGGTTTCGCCTGCGCTTCCCAGTCTGGTCCTCAGTCATCAAGGTAGATGACCTTCAGAGTCTGTGTGTGGCCGGGCATGCAGCTGGCTCTTTTATACAATAGTCCAAAACCTAATACAATGGATACTGTAATCTCTTTGTCCATTGGACACAGGGATGGTCATTTACAGTACAGGAGAGGTCATAGGTTGGTTTGAATAGGTGGGCGATGTCTGTTCCAGGTGCACTTGCAGGTGGTCTCCTCTGGGTTCCCACCGCATAACAAATGTACAGTAAATACAGTTAATATTTATATTCTGCTCCTGCGCATAACTATACGCAGGAGCGTGCAATCTTCTGCAAATCAACACCGGAATATTTCCCTTAATATACCCTACAGCTGGATACCAAACACCACTTTATAACCTTGTTCTGTCCCCTCCTATCCTGTAAAAGTGAATCCCTTTGTTCTGATACCATTTAAACTATTGCAACTTGCTGGTGTGATGCAGGGAGACTATGTGTACATTGTGCACTATTTGGATTAAATATGTAATGTGTTTTTATGGCTTTCCCATGCGATCACAAACTCTACCATAATTACCCATACCACGCGCTAATACGCAGGACCGCGGTAGCGACCATACACAAGTTGCGAATATGTGCACGCACAGCAGAATAAGTACGCGCATGGAGGCCATCTGTGTGTAGTTTGTACGTGATGTGTGTACTGCAATATTTTTCGACTTCGACAGATACTATTGACAGGTAAGTCTATGAACAGAAAACAGTGGGTGGTGTGATGGGACATGCTTATAGTCACATTAGCATTCCGTTAGCAATATACCCGGATTCCGAATGCAGCTGCATACAGACCTGCCTGTGAATCAGGCCCTTTCACTTGTGTTGCACTAAATATTGTTTATTAACAACAATTTAAAAAAACTCAAGTACTGGGATAAAACACAATAAATAAAACAAAAGGGTATTTCTAAACTGACAAAGCGGTAGTAGGAAGCTGTGGTCTCGTTTTTCTTCCTACGTTTCTTACGTTGCTTACATGAACACTGATGGGGCAGTAAATGAGCTAATTTGTGTGCAGATGTTAAATGCTGCTACTGTGAAAAAAAATGTTATTTCTATATGTGACAAGATCACTGGAATAGTGGTGGAAGGCAGGTATATTTGCCCCAGGTTTCTTTCCTATAGGTTTTAAAACCCCAGGAAAATTGAGTTGGTTCTGCTGAGAGCTTTTGGTAAAAACTGTGTTAGGGTCCTGGGGTTGTGTATGAGAAGAGTAGGGTATGTTCTCCATCCATTTTTAGCCCAGTTCTGATCTTTGGGCATTAAGCCTCACAGAAGGCTAATTAAGCATTTCAGCTGTATGCGTGTATTAATAAGGCCGTCAGCCTGATCAATTCTGCTTGTGGAAAAGGAGAGACTATGGAGTCTCTGTGAGAGTAACCTGCTGTTGAAATCCTGTGAGCTGTGCCTGGTAAAAATGTCCTGTATTGTTTTTTAGTGACTTAGGTTTATCCTGTGCAGGGCCATATTAACAATGGGGCAGATGGAGCTACAGCTCCAGGCCTCCACATAAAAAATAGGCCTATCGTAATGGCAACATAACGATGACCGGCCACACAGTCAGCCATAAATCATAAGTATTAAATAATTTTTCTAGTTTTCACAGAAATATATGCAATCTTTGTATTTTTATGTACTCAGGGAAACAGTGGAGCTGATAGTGTAGGAGGTGTACATACCACGTGGCTCTGGTTCCACCCACACTGATCACAGCTCCTCTGCATCTCACAGTAGGCCCTTGAACACTTCAGCTCCAGGCCAATGTGGCCCTTAATGCCTGTGTATAGTTAATGCCGGACGGCAAAGTATTTATTTTGATGTTTATTTCTATTTTTCTGCACAATAAAACTGGTTAAAGCCAGTTGCACCAAACCAACAGATTTGTGTGATCTCTCAGCTGCTGCCTCCTGCCATCTGCCCCAGGAGATGCTCCCTGCTCCCCTGACTCTGTTATACTATGAGTTAAACCTCATATTTAAGTACATATAACACTTATTGGCCATGTTATGCATGGCATCTCTCAGAGAAATACCGAGCTTTGCTTTTAGCCAGGCAAATACAGTATTATATAATGTTAATTTACCTATGTACTACCTGAATTATTGATACATTTTTCCATATATATTTGATTATATTAAATCTAATGAATCTATCTATCTATCATCCACACACTTGTCAACAATTTCAGAATAAACAAAAACTGAAGAATTATCATCATTAGGTTTCTGAAGAAACAAACCTTGGAAAAAAATCTAATGACAAAGCTGCTTCTTATAGCCTAGTACAGTGGCATAAAACACACCTGAGAGTGGGGAGGTTATAGTTTACCTGTGCTTCTGTAAGGGCCCTGGAATGCAGAGGTGTGATATAACCTTACACAAGGAAGGGGCACTGTCCCATACCCCCCAGTGGAAACGCACCCCAAACACCCGGACCTGCTCGAGGTCTCAGCAGCCGGGCGCGTTCATGATCAGTTAGTATTACAGACTTACTGTCTACACTTACTGGTTTTCTTGCCTTCAGTACTCACTCTGGTCTACACAGGTAAATCAGGATAAATAATCTGTGGAAATTAAATATACATTTTACATTACACAAGGGTCAGTGTAATACACTATTATAACATCCAGTGTACATAAAGAGACACTCGGTACACATTTATAAGGACAAATATACTCTATATGAACTCAGTCACACAATTGTACAAATGTCCATAAAACCAACTACTTTCCTTACCCGAAATCACTGTTGTACTGCCATAAGTACAAGAGGCACCTGCTCACATAGGGAAACGGAACATCTGCAAGTTGTAGCAACCAGTGGGACACTTCTCTCAAATCATGACTGTGCCACTAAAATCAGGACAGTTGGGAGGTATGACACAGGGGTGATCCCAGTCTTCACATTATTTTTGAACAGAATTCACAGATGGCAACATCTGTGTCACCTCCGCTAGTGATGATTTAAAGATAAAGCAGAAATTCTGAAAACTTGCTGAGCAGAGCATAGGAGTAACGACCCATTACTTGTGGAAAGCACAAACGTAACACTCATGTTTCCAAGGGCTAAAGGTTATTTGTTGACCTTACCCTGCAGTTCTGCTATTCACGTAAACTTAAAGCATCTTGAATTTGAGCGTTAACATCACAATGAATATATACGATGAGGATTGTTTTACAAGACCACACAGGTTCCATATTTAGAAGACATGCTACTATCTACTCTCTCCGATTTGGAACCCGTAACATGCACTCCACTGGGAATGGTCACTTGTGCATATATGTCTTTGTACAATGGCTTAGAACTTGTTTTATGAGGGTTGTCAGTTTTGATTTTTTTTTCTTTCCCTGCTCAGCTGTATCCTTCCTGCTCCAGGAAACCACTAAATCATATTATGTTATATACAGTTTATTACATAGCACAACATTAACAGATGTGTGAGCAATTGAACAGATATTGCAATCCATCCAAAAGAATAAAACATTTTATTTTAAAATATATTCTACACATCCTTTCTACTCATAGCAAGCAGATATAAGTGATAGAAGTTATGGGCATTGCTCTATGCCAGGTACATTCTGTAAACTCGTTACTCAAATACAGGTTAACACATTCCTAGTGACGAATGTTCAATTAACAGTTTTCTGTTTGTATAAGGTTCCTCTGGTGTCAGGAAAAGCTGTAGTACACTTAGGGGGACATTTACTAAGCAGTGATAAGAGCAGAGAAGTGAGCCAGTGGAGAAGTTGCCCCATCAACCAATCAGCAGCTCTGTATAATTTTATAGTATGCAAATTATAGATGTTACTTCAGTGCTGATTGGTTGCCATGGGCAACTCCTCCACTGGCTCACTTCTCCACTCTTATCACTGCTTCGTAAATGTCCCCTTATATGAGAACCTCCTCCTGGGGCTGGCACAGTGTTTTTGCACTTACAACTGCTTTCGGAAACAGAAGAGGCTCGGGGATGAGACGACAGGTGTAAGCCTTGGGCGACTAAAGTAACTTGTATATGCAAATGCATCTTAGACACAGCACAGACCCCAGGTACAAAATATTCGTGGATGATAATGATGAAAGGCAGCCACTTCTTATTGGCTGAGTGTGAACGGTTATGAGCTGTTTACATTTGTATATCTGCCTTCAGGCCATGGCAGCAAAGTGATTTCTGCAGCCAGAGAGACCAGGCAATAAATCGGGGTGACTGCAGTACTCTGCAGCCGGGCAGCCTATCTGGTGGGCAGTTTGTATTACTTACTGGTCAGGTCTTTTGCTCAGAGGCCCCTCACGTAGCAGCACCTGCATTGGACTTGCCTATGGTGGTAGGGGAGCTGGCTACAACAAATGATGCATTGACATACAGACAATATTGTCAGCATGGAGGGTGAAGGGGGGGGGGGGGGGGGGGGCAGCAAAGAGGAGGGCACACACCGGGAGAGGAGTAGGAGTGGGAATGCATAACTTGAAATGGAGTCAGATGTTCTACACCTTGGAGAGAGAGAAAGTTCCAATCTTTCAGTTCCTATAATTTTTCAAACTAACTAAGGGGTCTTATTCACGAAGCGGTGAAAAGAGTGGAGAAGTGAGCCAGTGGAGAGGTTGTCCATGGCAACCAGTTTTGAAGAAACTTTTATCAAGTGCATTATATACAAATGTACATAGCAGCTTCTCTCCATGGGCAATGTCTCTCTTTTCGCTCATTCTCGAAAATACCTGACAGCCTGTAACATGGCAGTAAGGAGCTGGTTTTACCCTTCATGAGATTCTTAGTTCACACCTTGCCACTTCGTCAGCAAGTAGCTTACACAATGCAGATAAAGTTTTGAGACTAGCAATTCATACCAAAGACATTTCTAAAATATACATTTTGGGAGCACTATAATAATTCACCTCATCATGGTCACATCCTGGGGTATTACTCATAGGACTGTAAGGACAGTTTACCCAGGGTACAAAGAATGCATACGTACAGTCATAACATGCAACTTTACGGAATCGCCGTAACCCAAGGCAACGCCACATGTGGGCATTTCAATACAAATCCACGTGACTAACATTAGCATATTTTCGCGCTGTCTCTGCTTACAAATTTGCAGCTGCGAATGCATTAGTGCACTGTACATCTCTGAATCAAGCCTCTAAGGAATATCACACATTGATGACCCCCACCCCGCCCTCCCCCCTTTCGTTCTTTCTTTCCTTCTTCTCCTGTTATATACACAAAATGAACTAGGGCACTACTATGGGGGATAAAATAACAACTGCAGCAGTGAGAGGTGTCTCTCTAGAAGCATTAGGGTGGGTCCCCTTCAAAATGTTGCTATAGTGCCCACAAACTTCCAGCTACACCCCTGTTACCAGCCGAACAAACAGCTCCTGCAGCAGGGTCGTTTTAAGAGAGGAGGTGTCCAACCTCTTCCGTCCAGGCCCCCTCCTCTCTGCCGGCAGCGCTGTGGAGTCTGAGCACTAGAGGGCTCAGACTCTATTGCACAGATCCCCGGGAAAATGGTACGGTGGACATTTTCCAGTGATTTATCTACTGCGCATGCACGAAACTCCGGGAAAATGGTTGCTGCGCCATTTACCTAGAGATTTCTGCAGCGCTGCTGCTGCCAGCGTGGGACTCCGGAGGGGTAAGTATTCAAGAAATAGGTGCAGCATGTGCAGTGTGGGCCCTCTGGACTCAGGGGCCCGTGTGCACCACACACATTGCACCAATTATAAATACATCAGTGTCCTGCAGTCAGTCCCATCCATATACAGTAACATTAAAGTCTATTTTAATTAAATAGCTGACGTTTATTAGAGGACATAACGAAACATAAGGTATATTCTATCTTTCACAAATAAAGTGTTCAGCTGTATGTGTAAATGTAATAATAGGATTTTAATACCTACCGGTAAATCCTTTTCTCCTAGTCCTTAGAGGATGCTGGGGACTCCAAAAGGACCATGGGGTATAGACGGGATCCGCAGGAGACATGGGCACACTATAAGACTCTTAATGGGTGTGAACTGGCTCCTCCCTCTATGCCCCTCCTCCAGACCTCAGTTATAGGAACTGTTCCCAGGGAGACGGACATTTCGAGGAAAAATATTTTTGTTAACCAAGGGTGAGAAATAGGACATTTCGAGGAAAAGTATTTTTGTTAACCAAGGGTGAGAAATACACCACAACACACCGTACAACATGGCTTGTAAGCAATACCAGTTAACAGCATGAACTAAAAACAGCAACAAGCTGAACATAACCGATACACAACCTTCGTGTAACAGGAGCAATAACTATCAATACAACTGCAAAAAACAGTCCGCACTGGGACGGGCGCCCAGCATCCTCTACGGACTAGGAGAAAAGGATTTACCGGTAGGTATTAAAATCCTATTTTCTCTTACGCCCTAGAGGATGCTG
The DNA here is from genome assembly GCF_028390025.1 of Pseudophryne corroboree. Taxonomy (NCBI): domain Eukaryota; kingdom Metazoa; phylum Chordata; class Amphibia; order Anura; family Myobatrachidae; genus Pseudophryne; species Pseudophryne corroboree. Next base: position 190,407,255 of record NC_086446.1, on the reverse strand, counting down.
GGGACTCCAAAAGGACCATGGGGTCTATACCAAAGCTCTAGACCGGGCGGGAGAGTGCGGACGACTCTGCAGCACCGATTGAGCAAACATGAGGTCCTCATCAGCCAGGGTATCAAACTTGTAGAACTTAGCAAAAGTGTTTGAACCCAACCACGTAGCTGCTCGGCAAAGTTGAAGCGCTGAGACTCCTCGGGCAGCCGCCCAAGATGAGCCCACCTTCCTGGTAGAATGGGCTTTCACTGACTTCGGCAACGGCAATCCAGCCATAGAATGAGCATGCCGAATCGTATTACAGATCCAGCGTGCAATAGTTTGCTTGGAAGCAGGAGCCCCAATTTTGTTGGGAGCATATAGGACAAACAAAGCCTCTGATTTCCTAATTTGAGCCGTTCTGGCGACATAAATTTTCAGAGCTCTAACTACATTGAGAGATTTTGACACAGCCAAGGCATCCGTAGCCACCGGCACTACAATAGGTTGGTTTATGTGAAACGAAGAAACTACCTTCGGCAGAAATTGTTGACGAGTTCTCAATTCCGCTCTATCCACATGGAAAATCAAATAGGGGCTCTTGTGAGACAAAGTCGCCAATTCCAACACTCATCTTGCGGACGCCAAGGCCAAAAGCATGACCACTATCCAAGTGAGAAATTTCAACTCAACCTTCCGCAAAGGTTCAAACCAGTGAGACATAAGAAATTGCAACACCACGTCAACATTCCACGGTGACATGGGTGGCACAAACGGAGGATTGGAAGGGTTATTTTTGAAAGAAAATAGATAAAGCCGAAATCTGCACTTTAATGTAACCTAATTTGAGGCCTGCATCCACGCCTGCCTGCAAAAAATGGAGAAAATGACCCAGTTGAAACTCCTCCGTAGGAGCCTTCTTGGCTTCACATCAAGACACATACTTTCTCCAAATACGGTGATAATGCTGCGCTGTGACCTCTTTTCTAGCCTTAAGGAGAGTGGAGATGACTTCCCCGGGAATACCCTTTCGAGCTAGGATTTGGCGTTCAACTTCCACGCCGTCAAACGCAACCGCGGTAAGTCCTGGAAGATGCACGTCCCCTGCAGTAACAGATCCTCTCTGAGAGGAACAGGCCAGGGATCTTCTATGAGCAATTCCTGAAGATCCGGATACCTTGCCCTCCATGGCCAATCTGGAACAATGAGTACCGCCTGAACCCTTGTTCTTCTTATGATCCTCAACACTTTTGGAATGAGTGGAAGTGGAGGGAACACATATACCGACTGAAACACCCACGGAGTGACCAGGGCGTCCACTGCACTGGCTTGAGGGTCCCTCGACCTGGAACAATATCTCTGAAGCTTCTTGTTGAGGCGAGACGCCATCATGTCTATTTGAGGAATTCCCCAACGACTTGTCACTTCTGCAAAGACCTCTTGATGAAGACCCCACTCTCCTGGATGGAGATCGTGTCTACTGAGGAAGTCTGCTTCCCAGTTGTCCACGCCCGGAAGGAAGACCGCTGACAGAGCGCTTACATGCTTTTCCGCCCAGCGGAGAACCTTTGTGGCCTCCGCCATCGCCGCTCTGCTCTTTGTTCCACCCTGACGGTTTATGTATGCCACCGCTGTTACGTTGTGCGACTGAATCAGGACAGGTAGACCTCAAAGAAAATGTTCCGCTTGCAGAAGGCCGTTGTAGATAGCTCTTAATTCCAGAACGTTTATGTGCAGACAAGCTTCCTGGCTTGACCATTTTCCCTGGAAATTTTTTCCTTGTGTGACTGCTCCCCAGCCTCGGAGACTTGCATCCGTGGTCACCAGGACCCAATCCTGGATCCCGAAACTGCGTCCCTCTAGGAGGTGAAAACTTTGAAGCCACCACAGGAGAGATATTCTGGTCCTGGAAGATAAACTTATTTTACGGTGCATGTGCAGGTGAGACCCGGACCACTTGTCCAGCAAGTCCCACTGGAATACCCGGGCATTAAACCTGCCAAACGGAATGGCTTCGTAAGCTGCAACCATCTTCCCCAGCACCCAAGTGCATTGATGAATCGATACTCTTGCCGGTTTCAGGATCTCCTTGACCATGGTCTGGATTTCCAGAGCTTTTTCCGCTGGGAGAAACACTCTCTGCAGTTCCTTGTCCAGGATCATGCCCAAGAAAGACAGCCGAGTTGTCGGAATCCACTGTGACTTTGGCAAATTTAGAATCCAACCATGTTGTTGCAGAACTGTCAGGGAGAGTGCCACGTTTCTTAGCAACTGCTCCTTTGATCTCGCCTTTATCAGGAGATCATCCAAGTACCGGATAATTGTGACACCCTGCTTGCGTAGGAGTACCATAATTTCCGCCATTACTTTGGTGAAGACCCTCGGGGCCGTGGAAAGACCAAACGGCAACGTCTGAAATTGGTAATGACAATCCTGAACCGCAAACCTCAGGAAAGCTTGATGTGGAGGAAATATTGGGACATGTAAGTAGGCATCTTTTATGTCGACTGACGCCATAAAATCCCCCCCTTCCAGACTGGAGATCACTGCTCGAAGAGATTCCATCTTGAATTTAAAAGTTTTCAAATACAGATTGAGGGATTTTAGGTTCAGGATCGGTCTGACCGAGCCAGCCGGCTTTGGTACGACAAAGAGGCTCGAATAAAACCCTTCTCCCCGTTGAGACGGGGGTACCGTGACAATGACACGCTGTTGACACAGCTTTTGTATTGCAGCACTCACTACTTCCCTTTCTGGGATAGAAACTGGCAAGGCTAATTTGAAAAATCGGTGTGGGGGCACCTCCTGAAACTCCAGTTTGTACCCTTGGGACACTATGTCTAACACCCAAGGATCCAGGCCCGAGTGAAACCAGACCTGACTGAAGATTCGGAGACGCGCCCCCACCGGTACGGACTCCCGTAGAGGAGCCCCAGCGTCATGCGGTGGACTTGGCAGAAGCCGGGGAGGACTTCTGGTCCTGGGAGCCTGGCACAGCAGGCAACCTTTTTCACCTTCCTCTACCTTTAGAGGCAAGGAAGGACAACCCTCTTCCTTTTTTGGATTTATTAGGCCGAAAGGACTGCATCTGATAATGGGGCGTCTTTTCCTGTTGTGCGGGAACATAAGGAAGAAAGGATGACTTACCCGCTGTAGCCGTAGACACCAGGTCAGCGAGGCCGTCACCAAACAAGACACTACCTTTATACGGGAAGCTTCCATAGCTTTCTTAGAGTCGGCATCAGCATTCCATTGATGAATCCACAGCGCTCTCCTGGCCGAGACTACCATGGCATTGGCCCTTGACCCCAAGAGGCCAATAGCCCTTGCCGCATCCTTTAGGTAAGCTGCAGCGTCCCTGATATAACCGAGAGTCAAAAGAATGTTATCCCTATCCAGGGTATCCATGTCAGATGCCAAATTATCTGCCCACTTACCAATAGCACTACTCACCCATGCCGACGCCACGGCAGGTCTGAGCAGTGCACCCGTAGTGACATAAATGGCTTTTAAGGTCGTTTCCTGTTTACGACCCGCAGGGTCCTTAAGGGCAGCAGTGTCAGGAGACGGAAGCGCCACCTTCTTGCACAGCCGTGATAAAGCCTTGTCCACACTGGGAGATGACACCCACTTTTCCCTGTCGTCAGAGGGGAAAGGATATGCCATTAGAGTTCTCTTGGGAATCTGCCACCTTTTGTCAAGAGATTCCCAAGCTTTTTCACAAAGAGCGTTTAGCTCATGAGAGGGGGGAAACGTCACTTCAGGCTTTTTTCTCTTATACAAACAAACCCTTGTATCTGGAACAGCAGGTACTTCAGAAATATGTAAAACATCTTTAATTTCCACAATCATGTACTGAATACTCTTAACCAATTTTGGAAGTAAACTGGCCTCACTATATTCGACACTGGAATCAGAGTCCGTGTCGGTATCAGTATCCACCATCTGGGTAAATGAACGCTTTTGTGACCCTGAGGGGGCCTGTACCTGAGACAAGGCGTCCTCCATGGATTTTCTCCACGTTTGCGTCTGAGAATCAGACATCCAGTCTTTTAGTCAATAACGCCACATTTGCATTCAATGTACTCAACATATTCAAGGCAAAACAATGGGATGGGAACCAACTGGTGGTGCAAAAAGAAAAACAAAGTGCATCAAACCAATGGATACAGATTACCTAGACACAGCTGAGACTATGCAATGTCCTTATAGGTCAAAAGTCCAGAGTCCAAAGGCTTCTCAAATTTGCTTCTCGTGAATTGTCCAAAACCAAATGGTAACATGTAAAAAAACACAAATGGTACACACTTGTTCAGAAAAAAATCCCAGATGTGAAATAGGGAATATGAATGTTTCTTCCCGGGTTCCTTGTACTGGGATGTCTATGGGAAGTGGTGTTCTAGCCGTACAGGTTCACCTCGGTGTGAAAGGTGTTATGGGCTCCTCACATGTGTGCTTACTTCAATATGATTCCAAACAAGCTCATAAAGGTTTCTTTGGATTCTTAACATATATGCTTTATATGCTCCAATAGTGCTCCAATAGTGATTAATATCATATAATCTTTAAAATTGGCCGCTCACATTCAGGCTTACTTTAAAAGATGCCGTTCTTCCATGTAGCGGTTTCTTTATGGGTAAGTCGTCTTGTCGTCCTCGAATGTCTCCTCACTTCGTATTGTGCTCGATAAAAAGCATACAAACGAGGGGACGTGTGAGGATACGTAATATATTTATTATAAAAAAAGGTAAAAAGTGTTTCCAAAGATAAAACAGAGATAGGATCCCCACAACAAAAACCAGTAATGAGGATCTTAATACAGCCTAGTCCGACAGTAAGAAAAAGATATTACCCCGGGAAATCTCACCGCTTTCTGGCTGGAATAACTGGTTGCTGTGGTGATCCAACTTGTCACATGCTCCCACCGTGGTGGGAGCATGTGACAAGTTGGATCACCACAGCAACCAGTTATTCCAGCCAGAAAGCGGTGAGATTTCCCGGGGTAATATCTTTTTCTTACTGTCGGACTAGGCTGTATTAAGATCCTCATTACTGGTTTTTGTTGTGGGGATCCTATCTCTGTTTTATCTTTGGAAACACTTTTTACCTTTTTTTATAATAAATATATTACGTATCCTCACACGTCCCCTCGTTTGTATGCTTTTTATCGAGCACAATACGAAGTGAGGAGACATTCGAGGACGACAAGACGACTTACCCATAAAGAAACCGCTACATGGAAGAACGGCATCTTTTAAAGTAAGCCTGAATGTGAGCGGCCAATTTTAAAGATTATATGATATTAATCACTATTGGAGCACTATTGGAGCATATAAAGCATATATGTTAAGAATCCAAAGAAACCTTTATGAGCTTGTTTGGAATCATATTGAAGTAAGCACACATGTGAGGAGCCCATAACACCTTTCACACCGAGGTGAACCTGTACGGCTAGAACACCACTTCCCATAGACATCCCAGTACAAGGAACCCGGGAAGAAACATTCATATTCCCTATTTCACATCTGGGATTTTTTTCTGAACAAGTGTGTACGATGTGTTTTTTTACATGTTACCATTTGGTTTTGGACAATTCACGAGAAGCAAATTTGAGAAGCCTTTGGACTCTGGACTTTTGACCTATAAGGACATTGCATAGTCTCAGCTGTGTCTAGGTAATCTGTATCCATTGGTTTGATGCACTTTGTTTTTCTTTTTGCGCCACCAGTTGGTTCCCATCCCATTGTTTTGCCTTGTTTATGTTCTTCAGGTGTGTGTGGTGACACATCAGGGTAAGGCACCACTAAAGGCTGCATTAGAGTGCGCAGGACTTTTACCTTGAACCCAATTCCATACTCAACATATTCACCCAATCAGCAGTCGGCGGTGCCGACAGAGTCACACCCAGCTCCTTATCTGCGCCCACTGCAGTTTCCTCCGGGGAGGAACACTCAGCCTCCGACATGTCGACACGCACAAACACACTGGCTATAGGGGACAGACCTACAGGAAAGCCTGTTAGAGAAACACAGAGGGAGTTTACCAGCTCACACCCCAGCACCTATTCCAGTATTGAGAGCAAATACACACTGCCTCAGATTCAGATGTTTGCGCTGTTATATTAAAGGGTTAATAGCACCAGATTACTGTGTCCCCCCCCCCCCCCCCCGTTTTGCTCCGTAACTTGTGCAGGAGAGTGGAGGTCCGGGCCAGCGTCTCTGCAGCCTGTGAAGAGAAAATGGCGCTGGTAAGCTGTGAGGACTAAGCCACGCCCCCTCACCAGCGCACTGTAGTCCCGCTCAAAATTTTAATATATATACTGGTGGGGGTTATATTTAGTGCCTAGGCACTTATATATTTTGGCCAGTTTTGTACTCCAGTAATCATGCTGCCCAGGGCGCCCCCCCTGCGCCCTGCAAGTGCCGTCTGAAGTGTGTGTGGGAGCATGACGCGCAGCACGACCGCTGCGCAGTACCTCATTACTGAAGTCTTCTGCCGTCACTGAAGTCTTCTGATCTTCTTTATACTCACCCGGCTTCTTTCTTCTGGCTTCTGTAAGGGGGTTGACGGCGCGGCTCCGGGAACAAGCAGCTAGGCGTACCAAGTGATCGAACCCTCTGGAGCTAATGGTGTCCAGTAGCCTAAGAAGCAGAGCCTTTGAACTCAGAAGAAGTAGGTCTGCTTCTCTCCCCTCACTCCCACGAAGCAGGGAGCCTGTAGCCAGCAGGTCTCCCTGAAAATAAAAAACCTAACATAAAGTCTTTTCAGAGAAACTCAGGAGAGCTCCCCTAGTGTGTGTCCAGTCTCTCTGGGCACAGAATCTAACTTAGGTCTGGAGGAGGGGCATAGAGGGAGGAGCCAGTTCACACCCATTCAAAGTCTTATAGTGTGCCCATGTCTCCTGTGGATCCCGTCTATACCCCATGGTCCTTTTGGAGTCCCCAGCATCCTCTAGGACGTAAGAGAAAATATATGCACTTTCTAAAATCATGAGCTTTTGGTTAAACAATCTGATGCTCCGAGAGGGTCCATTATGGTCTGTGTTGCTTTCCAGCTGTTTCTGAATGCCAGGCAAGTGTGCTTCAATGTCAATTAACATTGGAACAGCATGAAATGCGGTCTCTGCAATGCTTTTCCCGTAATACCTGAGGCACAGAGGGAGTTAAAGCCATGGTTCTTTTTTTCACCCACTTTTCCTGTAAGGTTAAATGCTGGCCTTTGAATTCCATACACGCCCTGTGTGTATAAATACAGAGAGGGGGGCCTGGGAGTCTAACTGGAATCCTGCCAGCTTGCTGGATAACTGGGTCTGCTGTTAGCGAGAGAGTGAAGGGGAAAAAAAGATTCTGGAGAGTTTTACAGTAATTTCCTTCCCTCAGCTGCAGTCACATTGTCCTCTCTCTCTCCACCACTCCTTACAGTGCAGTGGCACCCTGCCATCTATAATACAGCCGACGTTGGAGAGTGCCTAACTTTTGCTGGATGGATTTTGTCCGTAGAAACAACATGTGCATCACCGCTCCTATTGCAGTCTTGTTGCTAGTGGTGCTGAATGGGAGGCTGACAGGTAATCACACTTGCATGTTTGCTAATGTAGTAAAATACTGTGCTAGATCTGTACGTACAAAAGGACATGGAGTAGTGTGATACAGTGTTACACGCTATTATTCTGTACAACTCTAGGCTGTTGCTACTCTAGGCTTATCATGATAAGGTCTAATAAAGTCATTTGTATTGTATGTCCGGCCAGAAGGATAAAACAGTGAGGACACAGCTGTAAAAAAAAAAAAACGTGCTGGTTTTATATCAAAAAAATCTAAAATGTTCATTAAGTGGCAGAGTTTTGCCATCTGATAATTTATCATTTGTGAGCGGATCTTTGTTTTTTTGTGTGTACTTTGTCTAAAAGCCACATCTGTTACACAGTCATAATATATGTCACTAAGCCATAGCTTAATAGATGCAGCTCAAAATGAAATAATATTCAAAGTCTGTGACTGGCTTTAATTAGTAGTACCTACCCAACACGACAATTAGGATTTCACCATTGTAATGTCTATGAGTATGGACACAAGCACTTTGGATATTACTTTTCCCCTCCGTTTCCTTGTGCAATATATAATACATAGTTGTTTGACAGTAAAAACCGTTCTCAGAACGACAAATGAAAAATAATCAGAGATAAAAGACTTTCTACCCCACAAATTTTATTGATCTCTAGTTGAAGATATGTCAAAATAAAATTGTATGTTTAGCTAAGTACCTCTATGGCACTCCATCAACTTATTCCAGCTAGCAGAGGGTTAATGAAAGATACTCGGAACATCTGCACATCTAGTCTCTAAGCATGAAAAGAAAAACATCCAATTATCAGAAAGATTAGTTTTCAAAACAGGAAAATCAGCCAGTTGTGTGTGTAACAGATGCCATTGCTGATGAAATGATAAACTAAAGCAAGTGTCCATACTAGCACTTAGTAAGTGGTCCTCATAATGCGGTTATATAAACCATTAGCGCTTAATGTTTAGTTAGCGTGGAAGCTCAGAACTTAACCTTCTGTGGTTATTTGCCAGATGGAGTTGGATACACTGCATATGCTGTAATGAAAGAATATTTTTCTACTGAGTGTCAGTTCTTGTAATTTATCTGAATAATGTACTGGTCACCTTACATTGTACACACTGTGCCCTGATGATCACATTATACATTAGTTTAGTTTCATGAATATTCTCCTGTGTTTAGAAAAAATGGAAAAAAAAAAACCCTATGCTCAATGCATATACACTATGTAGGCAAAAATGATTGGACCCCACTCCCTGTACAATCAAAATGGTGTGCTCCTGCAGCAGAAAACGGGTAGACGGGTGCTGATTAGATCATTTGCTAACAAAATGGCTTACTGGAAGGAGCTAACCAAGTTTAAAAAGGGGATCATTGCAGGCTGTACGATGTCATGTTTCCAGGGCAACGCTGGACTGGTATACAGAAATGTCGGTAACCCATCCGGGTTACCCCATTAAAAACCGCTGGGAAGAATTGGTGCGTTCTAAACCAACTCGATCTTCTTCTTTGTCGCAGTTGGTCACTGTACTTAAGGCAGAATGGCAAAACAAGAATCCTGTTGTTGTCCAGTAACTGGTGGGCAGCTTACCAAGAAGGGTATCTGCAGTAATCACTGCTCATGGTGGACCTACAAAGTACTTATGTAAACAAAATCTCGTTGATCTGCAAATATTGATGTGTTAAATTACATTTGTCTACATAGGGCCTTATTCAAAGATGAACGCAGCCACCGCGTCCGTAGGGTCTGCGCATGCGCACCAGCCATAGTGCGCGTGTGCAGCCCTTCACCATGCAAAGAATGCGATTGAATGGTGATTGAATGGTGATTGACAGGGGAAGGGTGTCCGGAAGCGGCAACTCAGCGTTGAGGGATGAGATTGGGAAACGCAGGCGTGTCATGGCCGTTTACTGGGCCAGCCGATGACGTCTGTATTTCCTGCAATAGGAAACATGGTAGCGGGACCCCTGTTGCAGGGATCAACTTCTATTCGATGCGATCACAGTTGATTTGCGCCACACATGTTGGGCGGCTTTATCCTGTACTGGGTGGCCCCCAGCATGTGAGTATATGGTTGCAAATTTTGCTGCGAGAACACAATCTGTGTCCAACTCTGAATAGGCCTCATAGTGTATATTTTTTTTACATGTAAATTATAGTAGAGCACTATAGCATACCTCACAACTGTCCCAACTTCAGCAGGACAGTCCCATTATTTGGACACTGTTCTGCTGTCCCACCCGCACGTTGCAGGGTCCCGTGAGCCGGGGGGGGAGCCTTTGATCACCACTGCTACACACTTCAAAGCGATCCCTGAATAGATGGTTGTGCTTGGAGGTGGGAATGGCGGCAGCCCAGCTGCTAGGAAAGCACTGTGCACGCCCACCAAAATGACTAAAACAAAGGACCTGCTGTAAAGCCATGCCCTCCCACTGAGGCCACACCCCATCCAACTGAGGCCAGGGCTCCCTTTTGAAGCATAACGTCTTCTGCATGTGAGGGTCCTGGGTCACACCCATCAATTGTTGGGAGGTATGCTGTAGTATAGCTGATGCATTTGTAATTTTACATCTTCAATGTTCTGTAATAGGTTAGCCATCGGACTAGCGCAACAGGCAAATCCATCTTTGCTCCACACCAAATTATTAATGTTTTCTGTAAATAAATACTCTACAAATAGTGTGTGTGTATCAGTTACGTGCATTGCACCCGTCATACTTCAGTATTCATACAGAGTTTTGACTATAAAGATGATTAGAATAATACAAATAAGGTATTTATAACTTCTAAATAACTTCTAAATATCATCATTCTAATCATTTTTATAGTAAAAACCTCACCAAATTTGCATGGCTCCGCTGGAAATACAGGGACTGTCAGCGAGACACCAGATGTGAGGCAGATAGGAGCTCAAGTGATAGACACTGTCTGGAGCTGGGGCAGGGCTACACTGTGGCCAATAATACAGCAAAGCACAGCTCAAGAGGAGGCAGCTATCACTGAGGGGCCGTGGCTTGATGCAGTGTCAGGTGACCTATCCAGGAAGTTTCTCCAGCACCCAACCAGGAACAGCCAACATGATGAAGCAGCGGATGATCAAGATGGCTTAAATGCAGTGTCCCGCGGTGGTGGTGGCGTGTGTGTGTGTGTGTGTGTGTGTGTGTGTGTGTGTGGGGGAGGGGGGGGAGTTGGGAGTCTCTTGTCACTCACTGCAGCAGTGAATAGACACTCATGGGAGACAGAGGGACATAGGACATGCCCGCAGCTCACAGAGTGCTGGGCATGCCCCCTCAGTGACCAAAACAGGGCACTGCTGCGAAGTCATACCCCGTTTCACGTAGCCCACGCCTCATTTTTCGTGCGCAAGCGTGAACGGAGGAGGTTGCACACGTGCCTACTCCTCTGTTAATACGTCCCTGTCTGTGTGTGTGTGTATATGTATATCTATCTATCTATCTAAATATGTACACACACACACACACACACACACACACACACACACACACAATATACAGAGAACCCTGCACTCTTCTGGCAGCTTCATTCACCTTAATGCTTTAGTATACATCTAAATAAACAATGAGGTTTTGGTTTATGACTTGTACAATGCATGTAAGCTTGTGGCCCACTCCACAGGACCCCATTTCACTGCAAGTCCTACTCTATCACAAACTTTCACATAGATTTTTTTTAGGGACCTGGCTACTGCTTTCTCATAGGGGAAAATGTACTTACCTGGTTTAAAGCTTACCTGCCACACTTATGGCTTTTAAAAAGGTAAGACAGTCACCAACACAACTACACAAGTGTGCTTACCTGGTTTAAATCTCTCCCGCCAACTGACTGCTGGCTTTCAAAGTGAGACAGTCACCAACACACCTAAACAGCAGCTGACCCAGGTGTATGAGAGAGAGATATGATCACAAATGGGCCAATTAAAAATAAACCCTATTATACACACATGAGGATCCACTGCACTCGCCGGGGTGGGGAGTACGTGAGTGAACCCCTCTCCTGGGAATGGCGGCAGGAACTGGGAGACTAGTCAGGATAGAGGGACAGATAAATGCAGCAATGTACAGAGACATCCTGGATGAAAACCTGCTCCAGAGTGCTATTGACCTCAGACTGGGGCGACGGTTCATCTTTCAGCAGGACAACGACCCTAAGCACACAGCCAAAGGAGTGGCTTCAGGACAACTCTGTGAATGTCCTTGAGTTGCCCAGCCAGAGCCCAGACTTGAAGTTGAATCCGATTGAACATCTCTGGAAAGATCTGAAAATGGCTGTGTACTGAAGCTTCCCATCCAACCTGATGGAGCTTGAGAGGTGCTGCAAAGAGGAATGGGCGAAACTGTCCAAAGATAGGTGTGCCAAGCTTGTGGCATCATATTCAAAAAGACTTGAGGCTGTAATTGCTGCCAAAGGAGCATCAACAAAGTATTGAGCAAAGGCTGTGAATACTTATGTACATGTGATTTCTTAGTTTTTTATTTTTAAAGTATGTTTATTGAGAAAATACACACACACATCATCACAATGGTAATAGGAGAATGTAGGAATTCACTACAAAGCACTAGTTCAATACAAGTCACAGTAGATAGCAAAATACAGAGAGCGGTTCTATATGCAAAGTAACTGTCTCAGTGAAGACATTTAGCCCAGTGAGGTAGATAGTAAAACATGCAAGTGTCGGCTAAAAAGGCGGTGAGCCTCGCGTGAGGACTTCAGTGTTGTACCATGTAGTGAGTCTAACTACTTTGCGTATGCTATTACGAACTAATTGCGGCAGGGTGACAATGTAAGGCAACCATATTGCAAAGAATTTGGAAGAGCGGGATTCTGCATCGAGAGAACCCAATCCATTTGATAAAGATATGATAATCTGAGGAACATAAGGGTAATGGACACCGGGATTCTATGTATCCACTGAGACAATATAGTCTTTTTTTGACGCTGCAGCTATACGATGTAATAATAGTTTACTTCCCTGAGATAATGAAGAATAACAAATGTCATATCGATTCCAAAAGGCCCAAAGTAAAGCTGCATTAAAAGGAATATTCAAAGTAGCTGTAATGTAGGTACAGACATCTTTCCAAAATAATTCAATAATAGGGCAAGACCAGAGACAGTGGATAATATCGGCATCAGGTGAGGAACATTTGAAACAATGAGAGTTGTCAGATCTACCCGTAAGATATTTAAGGCGAGGGATGTAGTATGCCCTATGTAAAATAATTTTTTATTTTTAATAAATTAGCAAAAATCTTAAAATAAACTTTTTTCATGTTGTCATTATGTGGTAGAATTTTGAGGGAAAAATAAATTTATTCCATTTTGGAATAAGGCTGTAACATAACAAAATGTGGAAAAAGTGAAGCGCTGTGAATACTTTCCGGATGCACTGTAAGCCCTGTGGTCGGTCTCTAAAATAAGGGTAAGCCCTCCTTTAGTGCTGCGCTAATGAGTTAAGCTGTCCTTTCTTACAACATGCATAACTTGCGCAGGTGAACACGTCATGCGTAGATTTGTTTAGGAAATATATATTCTGCCAGCTCATCATGTGTATTCCTTTTAGTAACAGCATATCAAGCAAGTCTGCTCAACCTTTGTACCATGTGGACTCCTTATGTAGGCAGACCAACACTTGCTCATTCATGCAAGTTTACTATTTTTAGATTCTATTTACTGTATTGAAATGTTGAAAGAATAAATAATGAAAGTCTGTGCCAACAGGAGAGTGCCTTATACAGGTGAAACTCAGAATATTAGAATATCGTGCAAAAGTTTATTTCAGTAATTCAACTTAAAAGGTAAAACTAATATATAGGGCTGTATTCAATAACTGTCGGAAGCTGCCGTCTTGTCGGAAAGACGGCAGCTACCGACAGAAGTAGGTCGGAAGGGGTTCCGACCTATTTAATAGGGGCTGATTTTTTCTGTCAAGTCGGGAATTCCCGACTTGTCGGAAAACACGTGGATCGGCAGAATAGGCGCCGATCCATGTGCATCTGTCAGGAATGGGGCCAAATCCAGCAGGTTTTGGCCCCCTTTCCAACAAACTCAATCCGACTTGAAAACAAGTCGGATTGAGGTGAGGAGACAAGCGGTGCTGTGTGCCGCGGGGGGAGCAGAGATCGGCAGCCGCGCACCTCTTTCCCTGCAGCGCCTCCACAGACATGTCCCCCCGCAGTCAGCTCCGGCCACCGATCTCTGCTTCCCCCGCTGCCCAGCTTACCCCCCGCCGCCGTCCCGCTTATGCCCGCCGCCATCTGCACTCCTGGCTGCTGCTGTCAGCACATCCGCAGCAGCGGCCGTCCATTGAATAGGGGTTGTCGGATCCATTCCGACAACTGCATGTCGGAATGGATCCGACTCTTATTGAATATACCCCATAGACTCAATACATGCAAAGTGAGATATATCAAGCCTTTAAATTTTTAGAATTTTGATTGTGGTTTACAGCTTAAGAAAACCCCAAATCCAAAATCTCAGAAAATTAGAATATTACATAAAATCAATGAAATTTTTTTTTTTTTTAAATACAGAAATGTCGGCCCTCTGAATAGTATAATCATGCATATGTACTCAGTACTTGGTTTGGGCCCCTTTTGCATGAGTGCAGCGTGGCATGGAGTCTATCAGCCTGTGGCACTGCTGAGGTGTTATGGAAGACCAGGATGCTTCAATAGCGGCCTTCAGCTCTTCTGCATTGTTCTGTCTCATGTCTCTCATCTTTCTCTTGGCAATGCCCCATAGATTCTCTATGGGGTTCAGGTCAGGCGAGTTTGCTGGCCATTGTTAATCTCTACTTATTGGCAGTTGGCAAAAATAAAAAAAGAAAGATTGCTTTTTTGGAGCACTCTTTTATAATTTGTGTATGTGATGATTAAATTGATATGATTGTTAATTTTAAAACCTAACTTTTAATATTCTTACTTGATAGGGGTAAGTAATTGTGATTTGTGTGACTTTGTAAATAATTGAATGTATGTCACCTCCCTCCTTATTGTAAATATTTATTAAAGGACAATATTTGTCTACGTGGTGAATTTTTTGTATGAATGAAATTTTTACTTAAATCCAATGTATGGATAATCAATGCCTAAGTCATACAGCTTAGATCAAAGTATCATAAGTAGTTAATTTAGGGCATAGTTATTTGCCTATTATTATAGCAGTGATATGTTGTTATGGCCGCTACAGCATACAAAACATTTCCATATAAGATCATAGGTTAAGAATCTGTTTTCAACCTTAAGGATAATTATTTAATAAACACACTCCTATATACAATTTCACAATATGGAATCATTAGACAGTCAATCAATAAAATCCCTAACTGGTGACCAAGCCCGCATGGTGAAACGTACGTTCAGTGTCAGTGTACTTACCAGTGCCTCACTGCAGGAGGAAGCCGTGTCCAGCAGTGTCTAACCGCTACTTTCAGCTACAGTAACCCATATAACCACCTTCACCTTTCTTCCTTCCCAGTGCTCACACGTTCCCTGTTGGTGCAGTTGGACCTTGCAATGCCATTGGTATCAAGGTCCACCTAACACCATACACAGGGAAATGTAGTGGCGCTGTATCTGTGTTTCTATCAGCGTGGCAAAAATCCTTACTCTCATCCATTATCCGCTCCAATAATGATGACGGGAAGCAGATGAGGATGACTGCTATGCATGCTGTACTACCTCCTAAATCAGAATAACAATTCTTAAACATATCTCCCACAGTATTGAAATTATGCACAATTCTTTTAAATGCATGTGTACCAGACATTTCTCTGACGTCCTAAGTGGATGCTGGGACTCCGTAAGGACCATGGGGAATAGCGGCTCCGCAGGAGACTGGGCACAACTAAAGAAAGCTTTAGGACTACCTGGTGTGCACTGGCTCCTCCCACTATGACCCTCCTCCAGACCTCAGTTAGAATCTTGTGCCCGGCTGAGCTGGATGCACACTAGGGGCTCTCCTGAGCTCCTAGAAAGAAAGTATATTTTAGGTTTTTTATTTTACAGTGAGATCTGCTGGCAACAGACTCACTGCAGCGAGGGACTAAGGGGAGAAGAAGCGAACCTACCTAACTGGTGGTAGTTTGGGCTTCTTAGGCTACTGGACACCATTAGCTCCAGAGGGATCGAGCGCAGGACCCGACCTTGGTGTTCGTTCCCGGAGCCGCGCCGCCGGCCCCCTTACAGAGCCAGAAGCAAGAAGTGTTCCGAAAATCGGCGGCAGAAGACTTCTGTCTTCAACAAGGTAGCGCACAGCACTGCAGCTGTGTGCCATTGCTCCTCATGCACACCTCACACTCCGGTCACTGATGGGTGCAGGGCGCTGGTGGGGGGCGCCCTGAGGGCAATATAATACACCTTGGCTTGCAAATCATCACAATATATAGTCCCAGGGCTATATATGTGATAAATTACCCCTGCCAGAATCCATGAAAAAGCGGGAGAAAAGTCAGCCGAAAAAGGGGCGGGGCTATCTCCCTCAGCACACTGGCGCCATTTTATCTTCACAGTGCAGCTGGAAGATAGCTCCCCAGGCTCTCCCCTGTAGTTTTCAGGCTCAAAGGGTTAAAAAGAAAGGGGGGGCACTAAATTTAGGCGAAATATGTGTATACAAGCAGCTATTGGGGGAAAAATCACTCAGTTATGTGTTAATCCCTGCATTATATAGCGCTCTGGTGTGTGCTGGCATACTCTCTCTCTGTCTCCCCAAAGGACTTTGTGGGGTCCTGTCCTCAGTCAGAGCATTCCCTGTGTGTGTGCGGTGTGTCGGTACGGCTGTGTCGACATGTTGGATGAGGAAGGTTACGTGGAGGCGGAGCAGAGGCCGATAAATGGGATGTCGCCCCCTGTGGGGCCGACACCAGAGTGGATGGATAGGTGGAAGGTATTAACCGACAATGTCAACTCCTTACATAAAAGGCTGGATGACGTAACAGCTGTGGGACAGCCGGCTTCTCAGCCCGCGCCTGCCCAGGCGTCTCAAAGGCCATCAGGGGCTCAAAAAACGCCCATTACCTCAGATGGCAGACACAGATGTCGACACGTAGTCTGACTCCAGTGTCGACGAGGTTGAGATATATACACAATCCACTAGGAACATCCGTTACATGATCTCGGCAATGAAAAATGTGTTACACATTTCTGACATGAACCCAAGTACCACATAAAAGGGGTTTTATTTTTGGGGAGAAAAAGCAGCCAGTGTTTTGTTCCCCCATCAGATGAGTGAATGAAGTGTGTAAATAAGCGTGGGTTCCCCCGATAAGAAACTGGTAATTTCTAAAAAGTTACTTATGGCGTACCCTTTCCCGCCAGAGGATAGGTCACGTTGGGAGATATCCCCTAGGGTGGATAAGGCGCTCACACGTTTGTCAAAAAAGGTGGCACTGCCGTCTTAGGATACGGCCACCTTGAAGAAGCCTGCTGATAAAAAGCAGGAGGCTATCCTGAAGTCTGTATATACACACTCAGGTTCTATACTGAGACCTGCAATTGCCTCAGCATAAATAGTGCTGCTGCAGCGTGGTCTGATACCCTGTCGGATAATATTAATACCCTAGACAGGGATAATATTTTGCTAACATAGAGCATATTAAAGACGTCGTCTTATATATGAAGGATGCACAGAGGGATATTTGCCGGCTGGCATCCAGAATTAATGCAATGTCCATTCTGCCAGGAGGGTATTAGAGACCCGGCAGTGGACCGGTGATGCTGCCTGTAAAAGGCACATGGAGATTCTGCCTTATAAGGTGAGGAATTGTTTGGGGATGGTCTCTGGGACCTCGTATCCACAGCAACAGCTGGGAAGAAAATTTTTTACCTCAGGTTTCCTCACAGCCTAAGAAAGCACCGTATTTTCAGGTACAGTCCTTTCGGCTTCAGAAAAGCAAGTGGGTCAAAGGCGCTTCCTTTCTGCACAGAGACAAGGGAAGAAGGAAAAAGCTGCACCAGACAGCCAGTTCCCAGGATCAAAAATCTTCCCCCGCTTCCTCTGAGTCCACTGCATGACGCTGGGGCTCCACAGGTGGAGACAGGTGCGGTGGGGGCGCGTCTCGGGAACTTCAGGGACCAATGGGCTTGCCCACAGGTGGATCCCTAGGTTCTGCAAGTAGTATCACAGGGATACAGGCTGGAGTTCGAGGCGACTCCCCCTCGCCGTTACCTCACATCAGCATTGCCGGCTGCCCTCGGAGAAAGGTAGTACTGGCGGCAATTCACAAGCTGTACTTCCAGCAGGTGAAATCAAGGTACCCCTCCTTCAACAAGGCCGGGGTTACTATTCCAAAATGTTGTGGTACCGAAACCAGACGGTTCGGTGAGACCCATTCTAAAATTGAAATCCTTGAACACTTATATACGAAGGTTCAAGTTCAAAATGGAATCGCTCAGGGCGATTATTGCAAGCCTGGAGAATTTCAGGGTATCACTGGACATCAAGGATGCTTACCCGCAGGTCCCTATTTACCCTCTTCACCAGGAGTACCTCAAAATTGTGGTACAGGATTGTCATTACCAATTCCAGACGTTGCCGTTGGTCTGTCCCCGGCACCGAGGGTATTTAAAAAGGTAATGGCTGAAATAATTATCCCGTACTTGGACGATCTCCTTATAAAGGCGAGGTCCAGGGAGCAGTTGTTCGTCGGAGTAGCACTATCTCGGGAAGTGCTACAACAGCACGGCTGGATTCGGAATATTCCAAAGTCGCAGCGGGTTCCTACGACGCGTCTACTGTTCCTGGGTATGGTTCTGGACACAGAACAGGATAAAAAGGGTTTCTCCCGGAGGAGAAGTCCAAGGAGTTGTCGTCTCTAGACAGAGACCTCCTACTACAAATACAGGTGTCGGTGCATCAATGCACGCGAGCCCTGGGAAAGATGGTAGCTACTTACGAAGAAATTCCATTTGCCAGGTCCCATGCAAGGATCTTCCAGTGGGATCTGTGGGACAAGTGGTCCGGGTCGCATCTTCAGATGCATCGGCGGATAACCCTGTCTCCAGGGGCCAGGGTGTCGCTGTTGTGGTGGCTGCAGAGTGCTCATCTTCTAGGGGGCCGCAGATTCGGCATACAGGACTGGGTCCTGGTGACCACGGATGCCAGCCTTCGAGGCTGGGGGGCAGTCACACAGGGAAGAAACTTCAAAGGCCTATGGAAAAGTCAGGAGACTTCCCTACACATAAATGTTCTGGAACTAAGGGCCATTTACAATGCCCTAAGTCAGGCTAGACCCCTGCTTCAACACCGGCCGGTGCTGATCCAGTCAGACAACATCACGGCGGTCGCTCATGTAAACCGACAGGGCGGCACAAGAAGCAGGATGGCGATGGCAGAAGCCACAAGGATTCTCCGATGGGCGGAAAATCATGTGTTAGCACTGTCAGCAGTGTTCATTCCCGGAGTGGACAACTGAGAAGCAGACTTTCTCAGCAGACACAACCTCCACCCGGGAGAGTGGGGACTTCATCCAGAAGTCTTCCAAATGATTGTACACCGTTGGGAAAAGGCCACAGGTGGACATGATGGCGTCCCGCCTCAACAAAAAGCTACAAAGATATTGCGCCAGGTCAAGGGACCCTCAGGCGATAGCTGTGGACGCTCTGGTAACACCGTGGGTGTACCAGTCGGTGTATGTGTTCCCTTCTCTGCCTCTCTTACCCAGGGTAATGAGAATAATAAGAAGGAGAGGAGTAAGAACTATACTCATTGTTCCGGATTGGCCAAGAAGAGCTTGGTACCCAGAACTCCAAGAAATGATCTCAGAGGACCCATGGCCTCTGCCGCTCAGACAGGACCTGCTGCAGCAGGGGACCTGTCTGTTCCAAGACGTACCGCGGCTGCGTTTGACGGCATGGCGGTTGAACGCCGGATCCTGAAGGAAAAGGGCATTCCGGAGGAAGTTATCCCTACGCTAATTAAAGCTAGGAAAGAAGTGAACGCAAACCATTATCACCGCATATGGCGGAAATATGTTGCGTGCTGTGAGGCCAGGAAGGCCCCAAAGGAGGAATTTCAGCTAGGTCGATTTCTGCGCTTCCTACAGTCAGAGGTGACTATGGGCCTAAAATTGGGTTCCATTAAGGTCCAGATTTCGGCTCTATCGATTTTCTTCCAAAATAGAACTGGCTTCACTGCCTGAAGTTCAGACTTTTGTTAAGGGAGTGCTGCATAGTCAGCCCCTGTTTGTGCCTCCAGTGGCACCGTGGGATCTCAACGTGGTGTTGGATTTCCTGAAGTCGCATTGGGTTGAGCCACTTAAATCCGTGGGGCTACAATACCTCACGTGGAAAGTGGTCATGCTGTGGGCCTTGGCGTCGGCCAGGCGTGTATCAGAATTGGCGGCTTTGTCAAGCAAAAGCCCTTATCTGTATTTTATATGGATAAGGCGGAATTGAGGACTCGTTCCCAATTCCTTCCTAAGGTGGTATCAGTTTTTCATGTGAACCAACCTATTGTGGTGCCTGCGGCTACTTGGGACTTGGAGGATTCCAAGTTACTGGACGTAGTCAGGGCCCTGAAAAGTATATGTTTCCAGGACGGCTGGAGTCAGGAAAACTGACTCGCTATTTATCCTGTATGCACCCAACAAGCTGGGTGCTCCTGCTTCTAAGCAGACTATTGCTCGCTGGATCTGTAGCACGATTCAACTTGCACATTCTGCGGCTGGACTGCCGCACCCTAAATCTGTAAAAGCCCATTCCACGAGGAAAGGGGCTCTTCTTGGGCGGCTGCCCGAGGGGTCTCGGCTTTACAAATTTGCCGAGCTGTTACTTGGTCGGGTTCAAACACTTTTGCAAGAGTCTACAAGTTTGATACCCTGGCTGAGGAGGACCTAGAGTTTGCTCATTCGGTGCTGCAGAGTCATCCGCACTCTCCCGACCGTTTGGTAGCTTTGGTATAATCCCCATGGTCCTTACGGAGTCCCAGCATCCACTTAGGACGTCAGAGAAAATAAGATTTTACTCACCGGTAAATCTATTTCTCGTAGTCCGTAGTGGATGCTGGGCGCCCATCCCAAGTGCGGATTGTCTGCAATACTTGTATATAGTTATTGCCTAACTAAAGGGTTATTATTGAGCCATCTGTTGAGAGGCTCAGTTATATTTCATACTGTTAACTGGGTATAGTATCACGAGTTATACGGTGTGATTGGTGTGGCTGGTATGAGTCTTACCCAGGATTCAAAATCCTTCCTTATTGTGTCAGCTCTTCCGGGCACAGTATCCTAACTGAGGTCTGGAGGAGGGTCATAGTGGGAGGAGCCAGTGCACACCAGGTAGTCCTAAAGCTTTCTTTAGGGAATACCAGTCTCCTGCGGAGCCGCTATTCCCCATGGTCCTTACGGAGTCCCAGCATCCACTACGGACTACGAGAAATAGATTTACCGGTGAGTAAAATCTTATTTTTTCTTATGGCAATGGGAGGTGAGCAACGGAAACAGCTGGCATGAAGACTAGTTGCAATTTTTCACTGCACTCTTTCTGTTGTCACTCTTGGATAAGGGGTACCTCATTTAATACAATATCAAGTAATGAAACCTGGGTACAGTCAATGCCAATAAGATTCTATAAATCAGGCAAATTTTATTTAATTGCCAACACCACAATATATATCTGGTAAAATCTGCTTTGCGTTTGCATTTGTTGATTGCATTTGACATCAAGGTGTAGTTTGATGTGCTGAATATGGAGGGGGCATGCTTTTTCTCCTCTTATGCAGCCAAAATGCATAAATGTATCCGTGACTATGTGGTATCCAGCTGCATTACTGATTGAAATAAAAGGTGCAGCATAATTAGGAGGTTATACTTTTTCTCTATCTGTGTAACTGGAATCCACAAACTGTATCTGTTATTATGAGGTATCCAGCGAGAGCAATAATATATCATGTCAATACTGATTTAGAATCCTAAAGACCATTGGCTATAATAAAGTGATACACTCCTTGTTGTGCATAGCAAAGAATCACTGCCTGGGTTATTGACTCAGGGTTTTCATTGATGATTGTCTGATGATTCTATATTGTAAAATTGTATATAGGAGTGTGTCTATGACAGCTATTAATATACTTTTTACAATCAGGATATATTTACAGGTGTTGATTGGTGAAGGTTTTATGAAATAATTATCAGTAAGGTTGAAAACTGATTCTTAACCTATAATCTTATATGGAAATGTTTTGTATGCTGTAGCGGCCATAACAACATATCACTGCTAAAATAATAGGCAAATAACTATGCCCTAAATTAACTACTTATGATACTTTGATCTAAGCTGTATGACTTAGGCACTGATTATCCATACATTGGATTTAAGTAAAAATTTCAATCATACAAAAAATTCACCACGTACACAAATATTGTCCTTTAATAAATATTTAGAATAAGGAGGGAGGTGACATACATATAATTATTTACAAAGTCACACAAATCACAATTACTTACCCCTATCATCTTAAGTAAGAATATTAAAAGTTACATTTTAAAATTAACAATCATCTCAATTTAAATATCACATATACAAAATATAAGAGTGCTCCAAAAAAACAATCTTTCTTTTTTTGGGGGGGCAACTGCCAATAAGTAGATATTAACATGTTAAGGTTTTGATGGTTTGGAGCACCTCCAGCACCATAAACTATAAACCTATTATAGAGGATTAATTTTCAGTGGCTGTTTTTCATGAATTGAAAGTATCAATAATTATATTTGAAGTCTGGTGCAGGATACTAAAATATCACTGCACATAGAGTTTGCTGGCCAATCCAGCACAGTAATCCCATGGTCACTGTACCAGGTTTTGGTACTTTTGGCAGTGTGGATAGGTGCCAAGTCCTGCTGGAAAATGAAGTTAGCATCTTCATAAAGCTTGTCGGCTGAAGGAAGCATGAAGTGCTCTAAAATATCCTGATAGACGGATGCGTTGACTCTTGATTAATTGGACTTAATAAAGCACAGTGGACCCACACCAGCAGATGACATAAGGCGTCTATTCAATTATTGTGCTTGACATTAACTATACACTTTAAGCTAGCTTATCAACTAAAAATAACGACACGGACACAACTGCGTTGGATTAAATGGTCATTGAATTTATTAATTGGAATGACCTCACTCGTAGTGGGTGGCCAGGAAAACGCTACCACTAACCAGATCTAGTCACGATCTTACAAAATGGCGGCGACTAAACGCCCCAACTGCCATGGGTGCGACTGAAACGCCCCATCTATATATATCAGCATAACCTGTGCTGCGAAGGTCTCACAACCCCTTCCTATAGCAGAGTGAGGACGCTCCCCAAGGAAGCGCCCCTCGCCCCCCCACAAGGGCAGGACACACTCGCCGTCCTTCAAAAGGGGTAAGTGCCCCACAACACCACTTATGCTACAAGTGACCGCTGGCCAGTAGCGCCTTCCCGCCACCGCCAGTTTCAGAGAAACGCAGCCCGCCACCCAACACGAAATGAAATCCAACCAAAAAACAAAAACCAAATACCTATCTACCCAAATCCTATCCCTACCTTCAAAGATAACAAAACTACTCCAGACAAGAGAACAGCGCCCTCAGAAAAACTCCAATCCCAAGATGGGAGAGGTGCACACCATCCTTCCTAAAATAAAAGGGGCTCTGGAGCACCAATAGCGGATGTCTAACGGCCAAACCACCAGCAGCCAACACAAACTTCGACACAGCAAAGTTAATCTTCTTCCTAGCCCTGTCCAGCGCTGTGACATTCCGTGATCCCCTCCAGACAAACCTAGGAATAATGTCAGACCAAATCAAGCGTACACCAGGCCAAAGCAAGCTAAGTTCCCCCAAATCCGCCTGAATCCTAAGTATAAGATCTATACCTTTTAGGTGACCTACATCGTTACCGCCCAGGTGCAGCAGCAGCCATTGGGGACGCCCCCAACGCTGTTCATATTGCAACAACTGCTCCAAAAGTCCAGACCATCTGAGCCCTCTCACACCTAACCATCGCACTCTGCGACCACCTAACAACTCAGACGACCTATCAGCAAGGGGATGCCGCTCGGCCCAAAACACGTAAGAATGGCCAACTACCCAAATCTGTTCGTTGGAATCAGTGGACGCTGAAAAAGAAAAAGTAACCTAGCTGTCAGGCCGCGCCCATAAAACAGGTAATTAGAACCGTTAGACCGAACCGAACAGTTAGTAACATAAAAACCCAAGTGAAGGAGAAAACTTAAAAAACCTCCCGTGGACCTGGAGTGTCAGCCAATTGTAATTTAGGCCCCCTCGGAGGAAAAATGTAAAAAATTCCTTCACACCTCCAATTCCGGAACGCTAATCATTCCAAAATTGGCAGGTAAACAACGTTTTTGGGTTAGCGCAAGTAGCGCAACATTAAACCTTATCCAATCTAACATAAGACTTAAACGCTGCCGACTTCCAACATCCCATTTCCTGAATGGCTGACGGTGGAAGTCCGCGTGCCGCAGCGCAAGTTGCCGCACCGATGCGAAAGGAATGCGTCCCATATTCCGCGCTATTAAGCCCAAGGGCGACCAAACAGCGCTTCAACACAGCAGCAAACTGAAACCGAGTGAGAGGCAATGCATCCCCGTGCAGCAGTACTTGAGCCCCACCTTTGGGTCGTAAAGGTAAATACATTTTTGCATGCAGCACCGGGCACAAATCTGTATCCTCATGCGCCTTCAAAGTCACCCAGCGCCCTCGACCCAACTGGTCGGTCTTGGAACGAGGCAACCTAAACATGGCGACACCTTCCTTGAGGTACCAGGTCCCTGAAAAGCATGCCTGTATCAGTGGACCTTTTATTAGCGGCCACCAGCTCGCCAACCCGAAAGGCCCCAAAAAATGCAAATGAAAATGCTGCATGGAAAAGGGACGCCTCAAAAGCAGAATCAGTCACCGCCGGCAGAATCGCCATGAGCTCGCGCAACAACTGCGTGTCAATAGGCCTGCGCGTATCCGGCTGGGCCGGACTTAACTTCGCCCAACCCCTGAGCGCCTTGGACAAAGTGAAAGACCTGGTGGGGTCCGTTCCCCGCTGCAACCGGGCATGGAACGAAATCCCTGCCAACGCCGCGCACATGGACGCCTTGGACCTACCACTCTGGTAACACTCCCAAACAAAGGCCAACAAAAGATCCTCCTCTGACTTACCCCCGGCCCCGCACCTAACCTGATGCGCCTGCCAGTCACGCCAAGCCGCAGCGTATGCCCGGCGGGTCGAAGGGGCCAATGAGTTCAGCGCCAAGCCATCTACGCCAGTTCTATAATCTGCCAAACAGAAGTTGGACAAGTCAAACCTAGGGCCTCCGCCCTGGGGGCCAACCTGCGAAACCTGGGAAAATCGAAACGCGATAGCGCATCCGCGATGTCGTTCTCGACCCCAGGCACG
This sequence comes from Pseudophryne corroboree, assembly GCF_028390025.1. Lineage (NCBI taxonomy): Eukaryota > Metazoa > Chordata > Amphibia > Anura > Myobatrachidae > Pseudophryne > Pseudophryne corroboree. Next base: position 190,382,319 of record NC_086446.1, on the reverse strand, counting down.
TGCTTCGCCGTGAAATTGATGTTAAAACGGAGACATTGTAACACCAAAAATCTCAACAGCCGCAAAGCCTGCGGCGATGATGCACGTTGGTTGTTCACCGCATGTACCACCCCCAAATTGTCGCACCAAAAGACAATCGTCCGGTTCGCCAACTTAGGGGCCCACAACTCCACTGCCACCGCTATAGGGAACAGTTCCAATAAGAGTAGGTTAGCCGTAAAGCCACGAGATACCCAAGACTGGGGCCAGGCCGAAACACACCACTCGCCCTGGAAAAAAGCACCGAAACCCGTAGCACCGGCAGCATCTGTAAACAGTTCCAGGGAAGAATTGGCGACGGGCAGGAGAGGCCACAGCAATTCCGAATTAAAAGTTACCAAAAAGGTCGACCAAGTTCTAAGGTCGTCCTTAATTTCCCGAGACAGACGAATGGTGTGGTGCGGCCCAGTCGCTCCCGCTGTGGCCTTCTCAAGTTTGCGGCAAAACACCCTCCCCATAGGTATGACCCGGCAAGCAAAATTAAAGGAGCCTAAAAGGGACTGCACTTGACGGAGTCTAACTCTACGCTTCCTCAAGCATTCTTCGATCTGTCCCAAAAGCTTCGCCACCTTGTCGGCCGGAATACGACAACAACCTGCGCTAGTGTCAACCTCGATGCCCAGGTAAGAAAGGCAACACGTGGGTCCCTCTGTCTTATCGTGAGCAACAGGCACTCCCAGAACCTTGAACAAGGCAGACGCGGAAAAAAAGGAGCTCCTGGCAGGTGTTGCTGTCTCCTGGGCCCACAAAAAGAAAATCATCGAGATAGTGGGCGATGCCAACTTGCCCCGTTCCTGCAGCAATGCACCAATGCAGGAACGAGCTAAATTTCTCGAAGTAGGCGCAAGAGACAGAACAACCCATTGGCAAACATTTGTCAACATAAAAGAAACCGCCTAACCGAAAACCCATAAACTTGAAAGAGTCGGGGTGAAGGGGAAGAAGGCGAAAAGCGGATTCAACATCCAACTTGGCCAACAGGGCCGCGGGCCCAAAACCCCGGATCAATTCCAGGGCCTCGTCAAACAACTGGTACCTGACCGTGCAAAACTCCTCAGGAATGGCGTCGTTAACGGAGCCCCCATGTGGGTAGGACAAATGTTGTATCAAGCGGAATTTACCCGGCGCCTTCTTGGGTACTACTCCCAAGGGAGATACGCATAACCCAGGCAAAGGCTCGCATGCAAAAGGACCGCACATGCGACCCAATTGCACCTCCGCCTCCACCTTCTGCCTGACCACATGGGGAAACTCCGTCGCCGACCTCAAATTCCTGCGAGACACCACATGAACTGATTCCGAAATGGGCAAACGAAAACCGCAACTAAAACCGGCTAACAAAAATTCAGCATCCTCCGTCCTGGGATAACGGTGCAGCCATTTAGCCAACTCAGGTACAACTATGGGCGAGGGTGCCTTACTTCGCACTGCCGCCTGCAGCGCCCTGGTCGGCCTGCTTAACCCCGCTTCCGGACTTACAATCCTTGGCGGGGTGATTGGCCCCACAGACGCGGCAGGAGTGACGAAAACGACAGGCCGCACCCCTGGTGCACTTAGAGTCGTTAAACGCAAAACACTTGCCCTTTGCCGCCGTGCCCGCAACATTCTTGCCCCCCGAAAACTTCCTCTTGGCCTGACCCTCAACCACACTACTCGCTTGGTTGGAAACCTCCATCCAAACCTCAACATCCTTAAAGCCCAAATTTTTGCTTTGTACTTTAAGAACATCTCGTTAATTAAAAACATGTACTTTACCACATTAAGATGTTCGGCAGGGCGCGTTTTTAGGTAAACAGCAGAAAAAACTAAGAAACCCTTTAACCAATGATGAAAGCTCCGAAAAGCATTTTCACCGATGCCCCCCGCCTTCCTCGCCTTGTCGAAGTCCTTCCTCATGTCATCCGTGAGGGTGAAAAGGTCGACAAATTTTCCCTTAACTATTTTTTCCTTCATCCTCTTCCATAAACCCCGAGTAACAGCCGTGTTCGCGCAGCGCACCATCTCCGAAAACAACGGCGGCTCATCAGAAGCCACCGCCTTTTTCGGCGGCTGACCAGTAGCCAACGCCTTCCTCGGTACCTTATCCTTCCCTACCACCTTGGCGACCTCACGCGCGACTAATTTCGCAAGCTTGCGCGGGCGCTTGGGGGAATCAGACCCCTCGCTGCTAGTAGAGGATTCAGATGAGGATACAACAGATGAATCAGCTGCAACGTCATGCTCACCAGAACCGGAAGGGCCAGGGACGTCAGCCATTTCAGTCGCCTGCGAGAGACCTGGAACCGAAGAAACGGCATCTGTTGGAGATGGGTCCACATCACCGCGCCTTCCGGATCCGTCCTGTACCGGAGCGGCCTGAGGGGCTGCAGAGCAGTCTGTACTAACCTCGGGAACAGAAACAAGTGGAATTAAGTTACCCGGCCCCTCAGCCCCACCAACTGATGGAACGGGGAGGGGGCGCGGCGCTTCCCCGCCCGGGGCCACCGAATGTAATGGTGTACCGGGCCCAGGCGGTGCCACCTGAGCTGGCGGGGCCTGGGCCGGGAGAAGGTACGGAGGCAGCGCAACTGCTTGGCTAACGCTGGGAACGCGGAAACCTGGGGACCCGAAACCGCCCTGCCACGGATACCCATAAGGCCCTGGCTGCGCCGGGGGATAAGGCGGTTGACAGTATGGGAACTGGTGGAAAGCTGGCGCCGGAAGTGACGCGGATTGAAACCCCCCCGAAAAGGAAGAAACATTATGCGGATGTCCGAAAACCTGCCCCATCCCGGAGGACCAGACTGACTGGACCTGCGGGGTGGAAACTAGCGGAGGGTAACTTTGCGAAACCACCGGGGGAAATGGGCAGTGCAAGTAAGGCAGGCCCGTGCTGCTGGGGGAAGAGAATGCTGGCAAACTAAGGGTGCTCGTAGCAAAGCCACCCCCCGCCACGGACCGAAAATCCGTGACGGAATGCTGGCCTGATAAAGACACAGAGGCTGCTGCGGAGCCATGTACTGAAAAGGCCCGCAGCACCTCCAAGTGTCCAGCAGATGGCTGCACCCCCCCACCCAGCATGCTGCCAGCAGCCTGCTGAGGGGGATGAGGTGAGCAGCCAGGCAATAAAATGGCTGCCAGAGGGGGAGCCTGACCCAGGAGGGTCTCAGAGGTAACCTGCAGATCCCCCCACTGCCTGCTGACCCCCCCAGCTACTGGGGCTATATGAAGCCCACCAGCAGCCAAGGGTGCCTCAGGGGCCCCAAAAGCACCGGGCGCGGGACCCGTGGGGGGCCCACTATGCCCCAGGGTAGCCGCGCCCGCAACCTCCCCAGTGTTATAAACCAGCGCGGCCGGGGGTGCCGAATCCCCGCCGCGCATGACCCCTGTAGCAGCGCCGGAGCCAGCCGCCTCACACCCGCTGATCGCGGGAGAGAAGCGGCCAGCCGGCGCTGCAGCCCCAGCCACCTTCGCGGCCGGGGTTGACGAGTCCCCGGCGCGAGGAAGCAAGGGTCCTGCGCTGGCGGCCGCCGTGCCCGACCCGCTAGTAGCGGGACGCACGGAGCCGCCAGGCGCTGCATCGGGGGCAGAGACGGGAGGCGCTGACGGAACGAGCACCGTCGCGCCTCCCACCCCGTAGCTGGGAGCCTGACGAGAGGGAACAGCAGCAGGGCGGCGGAGGCGCACAGCACCCGATGCGGGAGCAGCATCCGCCAGCCTTAGGGGACGGGGTGCCGAGCGCTTAGGCCTGGGCATAATGCAGGGTGGGGAGGCACACTGGGCAATACAACAAAGGAGAAAAGCAGCAGTATAAGATAAGCAGATAAGCAGCAGTATAGAAAAAAGGAAAGGCTGGGGAAAGATAGTAATATAAGAGAAGAAGATAAAGGGGAAATTAGGAATGAGGCAGAAACTTGAAAGAAATAAAGAGATAGGCAGACAACAATCAGCCTTCACTTATCCTTCCAGGCTTCCAGACGACAAGAGGAAGCACTCTGGAAGTTTCTACCTTACATGTACTAAACACCTCCCCTACACTCACCGATAGGCTGGCCCTATCCAATTATCACTCACTCAAAACTCTGATCTGCCTAGCAACAATTGACCTTCTTTAACCAATCACAAAATTACCAGCCTCTTATATAGATATCGTGCCCAGTCAGGCACTCTCCTTATCTAGCTCCCCAAATCAACACAGACTGTGGAAACTTCACACTGGACTTCAAGCATCTTGGATTATGTGCATCTCCATTCTTTCTCCATACTCTGGAACCTTGGTTTCCAAATGAGATGCAAAATTTGCTCTCATCAGAAAAGAGGACTTTGGACCACTGAGCTACAGACCAGTTCTTTTTTTCTTGTCTGGGATAAAGAAAAAAGAGAATCTATGGGGCATTGCCAAGAGAAAGATGAGAGGCATGAGACCGAACAATGCAGAAAAGCTGAAGACTGCTATTGAAGCATCTTAGTCTTCCTCAGCAGTGCCACAGGCTGACAGAATCCATGCCATGCCGCATTGAGGCAGTAATTTATGCAAAAGGGGCCAAAACCAAGTACTGAGTACATATGCATGATTATACTTTTCAGAGGGCCGACATTTCGGTATTTAAACTCCTTTTCTTATTGATTCTATGTAATATTCAAATTTTCTGAGATTTTGGATTTTGGGTTTTCTTAAGCTGTAAGGCACAATCATCAAAATGATAACAAATAAGGGCTTTACATATCTCACTTTACATATAATGAGTCTATCAGGGGCGCCAGAACGCATTGTTGTTGGGGGGGGGGGATATATAAAAATACATTTTGGCGCTCCCCACCATGATTATCCACCCCCACCCCACCCTTCGCGGGAGCACTTAACCCCGAGATCACCATGGAGAATCTGATTCCAAACTCTGGCGCGGCAGTGTGCTGCCCCGTGTCCTCCTATCCTAGCCGGCTTTCAGATGCATTACTGGGAGGAGGCGTGGCCATGCTGAGCCTGCTGGGACATCCCCGCCTCCTCCCAGTAATGCCTTTGTGAAGAGCCCGCTGGACAGGACACGGGGCAGCACGCTGCGGCGCCAGAGTATTGAAGTCACAGTCTCTGCGGTGATCTGGGGGTAAGCGCTCCCCCTCCCCACGCCTGCGCTTCTGTCATGTTTGTGGGGGCCATGCTACCCCCTTGCCCCCTCCCCCATTCCGATGCCTATGGAGTCTATATAATATATTAGTTTCACCTTTTAGGTTGAATTACTGAAATAAACGAACTTTTGCACGATATTCTTATTTTCTGAGTTTCACCTGTATCTCCTCTACAGTATTTTATTTTTACTGTTTATTTAGCTATACAAAACAGTACAAAGTAACATAGAAGTTAGATTCTGCATGATGTAATGCTCTATTTGTACAAGTGTGGCCCCTTAGCATTTACAGTTGTGCACACACAGACATCTCGCTGTGTATATTTAGGTGGACTGTCTGTCAATGTCAGGTCTGTACCCCCAGCAGAGCACTGCTGCAGTAAATTATACTAAGTGCTAAGATATAGCGCCAGAGCTGGCAGTCTACCAGCAAAGCCTTGTACACAAGACATATTACTACAGTGTGTGCTGTGCTGACTGTATATAAATAGGAGATTTCTGACAGGGAACAATACTTCTTTGAGAATTTTTCATGGAATGATAGAAAAAAAAAAAACTTCCAAGAAAAGTGATGAAGGATGGTGTAATGCAGGGGCGGCCAGACTTTTGGAGTCGGTGATCTACTGTGAAAGCTAAAAAGCTTTTGTGATCTACCTAGGAGGAATAATAGCGCACGCCTTAGGCGCGCGCGCAAAAAGGGGTGTGGCATAACAAAAAGTGGGTGTGGTATAACTAAAAAAAGGGACGTAGCCTTGCTGCGCAGAGTGTAATGACTGCCTCACACGAAATAACACATTGGCCCCCACAGGTAAAAACCTCAAACACATGCCCCCACAGTGCCAGATACACATGCCCCCACAGTGCCATGTGCCCACAGTGCCAGATATGCCCCCACAGTGCCAGATACAGATATGCCCCCACAGTGCCATGTGCCCACAGTGCCAGATATGCCCCCACAGTGCCAGATATGCCCCCACAGTGCCATGTGCCCGCAGAGCCAGATATGCCCCCAGTGCCACATATGACCCCACAGTGCCAGATATGCCCCCACTGAGCTATGTGCCCCCACAGTGCCAGATATGCCCCCATAGAAGAGCTCACCGTGCTGTGTGTGGAGAGCGCAGCGCGCGCTTCTCCTGTCTGCCGCTCTGCCTCCTCAGTCTGATCTCCGGCGGTGACGGCAGCGTGTATGGCTCAAATCAGGTGCCGGTCCGCGAGCTCTCATTGGCTAACGAACCGGCACCTGATTTGAGCTATACACTCGGCCGTCACTGCCGCAGACCAGACTGAGGAGGCAGAGCGGCAGGCAGGAGAGGCGCGGCTTCGGGTGGCAGGGCGGCGGATCTCGATCGACTGGTCGCATGTCCGCGATCGACCAGTCGATCGCGATCGACTGTTTGGCCACCCCTGGTGTAATGGTTAGCATTACTGCCCCACAGCACCGAGGTCATGGGTTCAAATCTCACCTGTTCGGAGTTTGTATATTCTCCCCGTGCTTGTGTGGGTTTCCTTTGGGCACTCCAGTGTCCCACAAAATATACTTGCAGGTTAATGGTTTGCCAACAAAAAAATAACCCTATTATGTAAGGAGTGTGGTATAGAAGATCTGCAGTGTCTAGGTAGACAGACATTAGGTCAACCCCATATGCATCAGGTCGACAGGGACAAAAGGTAGACAGGCAAAAGGTAGGCCAGTGGATAAAGTCGACAGGTACAAAAGGTCGACATGACAATGGTTGACACAAGCTTTTTTTTTTTTTTTTTTGGGAAGTTATTCTGTATGTTTCTTCACATGACCAGTCAGTCACAATGTGCACCCTCGCAAGCTCACTTCACTAGCCGCGCTTCAGGCAAGGTTATTATTCCCTATCGTAGCCCACGTGGATAGTATATCAAGCAAAAGTAAAAAACAAACAAACAAAAAAAAAAAACAACCATATCAGCCATGAAACAGGATACTAAGAAGAAGTTTGATTTTGTACACAGCATCTACGAGTATTTGATGTTTTGATGTATTGTTGTTGATCTTACATCCTGTTTTCTCTGTGTTTTACACGCTCTCTCTTACGATAAGTCTACTGTATTTTTTATTACTGACTGATAACTAATAAAAACTAATTAGCAAAAAACAAAAACAAACTTGTGTCTACCATTTGTGTGTCGACCTTTTTGTACCAGTCAACCTTTCATAATGCATGTCAACCTAGACACTGTCAACCTATCATTAGGACACCATGGGCCTAATTCTGAGTTGATCGCAGCAGCAAATTTGTTAGCAGTTGCAGTGGCGGATCCAGGGGGGGTGCACTCGGGCCCGTGCCCCCCCTGTCATTTGTGGCCTCCGTCCCCTCCCGGCGCCGCACAGGGAGATGACGGGCGCCCGCTGAGATTGTGTTACCAGCGGGCGCGCGTCTCCCTGCCAGCGGCAGCCAGGGGCAGGAGCTCAGTACTGAGCTTCGGCTTCCGGCGCTGTCACTGTGCGGCGTGCGCTATGGGAGAGACATCAGTCATGATGTCTCTCTCATAGTGCTGACTGAGGAGCGGACGCCAAGAGGAGGACTGCAGCGGTCTGGAAGCGGGAACGGGGCTCGGTAAGTATGATGTTTTTTTCTTCCTTAGTGCAGCAGGGGCATCTACTGGGGGAAAACTACGGGGGGACATTACTACTGGGGGGGCATCAACAAGGGGCATTACTACTGGGGGCAAACTACTGGGGGCATTATTACTGGGGGGCATCTACTGGGGGCATTACTACTGAGGGGTCATCTATTGGGGCATTACTACTGGGGGGTCATCTATTGGGGGCAGCTACTGGGGGACATTTTTACTGGGGGACATTATTACTGGGGGCATTACTACTGGGGGGTTATCTATTGGGGGGCAAACTCCTAGGAAGCATTACTACTGGGGGCAAACTACTGGAGGACATTATTACTGGGGGACATTATTACTGGGTGGCATCTACTGGGGGCAAACTACTGGGGGACATTATTACTGGGGGCCAACTACAAAGGGGCTAACTACTGGGGGCATACTACAGGAGGGCATTACTACTGGCGGCATAACTACAGAGGCATTACTACTTGGGGGCTAAACTACAGGGGGGCATAACTACAGGGGCCAAACTACTGGGGGATAACTACAGGGGCCAAACTACTGGGGGCATTACTACTGGGGTCTAAACTACAAGGGGGGCATAACTACAGGGGCTAAACTACAATGGGGCAAACTACAGGGGGGCATTACTACTGGTGGCTAAACTACAAGCAGGCAAACTACTGGGGGCATTACCACTGGGAGGCTAAACTAAAGGGGTGGGGGTAAACTACTGGGGTCATAACTGCAGGGGCATTACCACTGGGGGCATAACTACTAGGGCGCTAAATGACTGGGGGCATTACTACAGGCAACATTACTACTGGGGGCAATACGGGCATTGCATAAGGGGCACCACTACTATGGGGTCTATATAAGGGGCACTACCACTGTGGGCACTACCAGTACAGTGGACATTGCATAATGAGCGCTACAACTGTGGGCATTGTATAAGAAGCGCCACCTCACATGCACCGAAGCCGCATGCAAATGTATTTGCCCCTTCCATGGTGCCCCCCCTATCATTTTCTTCTGGATCCGCCCCTGAGCAGTTGGGCAAAACCATGTGCACTGCAGGGGGGGCAGATATAACATTTGCAGAGAGAGTTAGATTTGGGTGGGGTGTATTCAAACTGAAATCTAAATTGAAGTGTAAAAATAAAGCAGCCAGCACAGAAACGCACCCTGCACAGAAACAATATAACCCACCCAAATCTAACTCTCTCTGCACGTTATATCTGCCCCCCCTGCTGTGCACATGGTTTTGCCCAACTGCTAACAAACTTGCTGCTGCGATCAACTCAGAATTACCCCCATGTGTAAGTGTGTGCATGAACATGTATTTAGGGCAGACTAGATTGGCCATGTGGGTCTTCTCTGCTGTCAAATTCTCTGTTTCTATGATTAAGGCTATCAGCAGGACATCAGGAGTGCAGTGGTTTCTACTAGATAACAGGCTAATTTCATACATCTTCATAAGAGTTACAGATATGGAAACATTTGTGTAAAATGAGGGGTTGAAAGCAAAGCAAATATGTATGGTCATTTAATAACTAAGCTCATTACTTTTAACAAAGGGAGTGTCCACTTTGCCCAAAAATGGGTTCAGTATGAGATCACGATGGATGGGATGCTGGAGGTCAGAATACAGACAGCGGCATCCCGTCCATCAGAATCCCGACAGCCCCCCAGAAAGTACCCTAACCCTCACCTGCCCCCTAACCTTCCCTTGTGGGTGCCTAAACTTGACCCTCCCTGGTGGTGCCTAACCCTAACCCTCCCTTCCCCGCTGCCTAATCCTAACCCTCCCTGCTTGGTGCCTAACCCTAACCCCTCCTCCCTGGTACCTAACCCTAACCTTTCCACCCCTGCACCCTAACCCCCCTTCTAATGCCTCAACCTGACCTCCTCCCCCCCACACAGCAGGATGCGAGTGCATCCTGCAGGAAGAACGATCGGGATTCCAGCTGTCAGTATTTTGATGCCAGGATCCTGACCCTCGCCGGTATTTGGACGTTGGGCTTATGTCACCAGACGGGATTCCAGCATCGGCATTTCGACCGCCGGAATCCTGTCCGGCGGCATTTTAACTGCATCCCCTAGAAAAATAAGAATTTACTTACCGATAATTCTATTTCTCGGAGTCCGTAGTGGATGCTGGGGTTCCTGAAAGGACCATGGGGAATAGCGGCTCCGCAGGAGACAGGGCACAAAAAGTAAAGCTTTTACAGGTCAGGTGGTGTGCACTGGCTCCTCCCCCTATGACCCTCCTCCAGACTCCAGTTAGGTACTGTGCCCGGACGAGCGTACACAATAAGGGAGGATTTTGAATCCCGGGTAAGACTCATACCAGCCACACCAATCACACCGTACAACTTGTGATCTAAACCCAGTTAACAGTATGATAACAGAGGAGCCTCTGAAAGATGGCTCCCTAAACAAAATAACCCGAAATAGTTAACAATAACTATGTACAAGTCTTGCAGATAATCCGCACTTGGGATGGGCGCCCAGCATCCACTACGGACTCCGAGAAATAGAATTATCGGTAAGTAAATTCTTATTTTCTCTATCGTCCTAAGTGGATGCTGGGGTTCCTGAAAGGACCATGGGGATTATACCAAAGCTCCCAAACGGGCGGGAGAGTGCGGATGACTCTGCAGCACCGAATGAGAGAACTCCAGGTCCTCTTTTGCCAGGGTATCAAATTTGTAAAATTTTACAAACGTGTTCTCCCCTGACCACGTAGCTGCTCGGCAGAGTTGTAATGCCGAGACCCCTCGGGCAGCCGCCCAGGATGAGCCCACCTTCCTTGTGGAATGGGCCTTAACAGAATTAGGCTGTGGTAGGCCTGCCACAGAATGTGCAAGTTGAATCGTGTTACAAATCCAACGAGCAATCGACTGCTTAGAAGCAGGTGCACCCAACTTGTTGGGTGCATACAGTATAAACAGCGAGTCAGATTTTCTGACTCCAGCCGTCCTTGAAATGTATATCTTTAAAGCTCTGACAACGTCCAACAACTTGGAGTCTTCCAAGTCGTTTGTAGCCGCAGGCACTACAATAGGCTGGTTCAGGTGAAACGCTGACACCACCTTCGGGAGAAAATGCGGACGCGTCCGCAGCTCTGCCCTATCTGAATGGAAAATTAAATAAGGACTTTTATAAGATAAAGCCGCCAGTTCTGATACTCTCCTGGCCGAAGCCAGGGCCAGTAACATAGTCACTTTCCATGTGAGATATTTCAAATCCACCTTCTTAAGTGGTTCAAACCAATGGGATTTGAGGAAATCTAAAACTACATTTAGATCCCACGGTGCCACCGGAGGCACCACAGGAGGCTGTATATGCAGTACTCCTTTGACAAAAGTCTGGACCTCAGGAACTGAGGCCAATTCTTTTTGGAAGAATATAGACAGGGCCGAAATTTGAACCTTAATAGATCCCAATTTGAGACCCATAGACAATCCTGATTGCAGGAAATGTAGGAAACGACCCAGTTGAAATTCCTCCGTCGGAGCATTCCGACCCTCGCACCATGCCACATATTTCCGCCAAATGCGGTGATAATGCTTTGCGGTGACTTCTTTCCTTGCCTTAATCAAGGTAGGAATGACTTCTTCAGGAATGCCTTTTTCTTTTAGAATCTGGCGTTCAACCGCCATGCCGTCAACGCAGCCGCGGTAAGTCTTGAAAAAGACAAGGACCCTGCTGAGGCAGGTCCCTTCTCAGAGGTAGAGGCCACGGATCGTCCGTGACCATCTCTTGAAGTTCCGGGTACCAAGTCCTTCTTGGCCAATCCGGAGCCACTAGTATCGTTCTTACTCCTCTTTGCCGTATAATCCTCAATACCTTTGGTATGAGAGGCAGAGGAGGAAACACATATACCGACTGGTACACCCAAGGTGTTACCAGCGCATCCACAGCTATTGCCTGCGGATCTCTTGACCTGGCGCAATACCTGTCCAGTTTTTTGTTGAGGCGAGACGCCATCATGTCCACCATTGGTTTTTCCCAACGGTTTATTATCATGAGGAAAACTTCTGAATGAAGTCCCCACTCTCCCGGGTGAAGATCGTGTCTGCTGAGGAAGTCTGCTTCCCAGTTGTCCACGCCCGGGATGAATACTGCTATCACGTGATTCTCCGCCCAGCGAAGGATCCTGGCAGCTTCTGCCATTGCACTCCTGCTTCTTGTGCCGCCCTGTCTGTTTACATGGGCGACTGCCGTGATGTTGTCCGACTGGATCAACACCGGTCTTCCTTGAAGCAGAGGTTCCGCCTGGTTTAGAGCATTGTAGATTGCTCTTAGTTCCAGAATGTTTATGTGAAGAGACTTTTCCAGGCTCGTCCACACTCCCTGGAAGTTTCTTCCCTGTGTGACTGCTCCCCAGCCTCTCAGGCTGGCGTCCGTGGTCACCAGGATCCAATCCTGTATGCCGAATCTGCGGCCCTCCAGTAGATGAGCCTCCTGCAACCACCACAGAAGAGATACCCTTGTCCTTGGAGACAGGGTTATCCGCTGATGCATCTGAAGATGCGATCCGGACCATTCGTCCAGCAAATCTCCCTGAAAATGGTTTGCGTGAGATCTGCCGAATGGAATCGCTTCGTAAGAAGCCACCATTTTTCCCAGGCCTCCTGTGCATTAATGCACTGATACTTGGCCTGGTTTTAGGAGGTTTCTGACTAGGTCGGATAACTCCCTGGCTTTCCCCTCCAGGAGAAATACCTTTTTCTGGACTATGCCCAGAATCATTCCTGGGAACAGCAGACATATCATCGGAAAAAACAGCTGCGATTTTTGGAATATTTAGAATCCACTCGTGCTATCGTAGAACTACTTTAGATAGTTCTTTTCCGACCTCCAACTGTTCTCTGGAACTTGCCCCTTTCAGGATATCGTCCAAGTAAGGGATAATTAAGATGCCCTTTTCTTTGAAGAGAGTCATCTTTTCGGCCATTACCTTGGTAAAGGCCCGGGGTGCCGTGGATAATTCAACGGCAACTTTTGAAACTGATATTGACAGTTCTGTATCACGAACCCGATGTACCCTTGTTGAGAAGGGCAAATTTGGACATGGAGGTAATCCTTGATGTCCAGGGACACCATATAGTCCCCTTCTTTCCGGTTCGCTATCACTGCTCTGAGTGACTCCATCTTGATTTGAACCTTTATGTAAGTGTTCAAAGATTTCAGATTTAGACTATGTCTCACCAAGCCGTCTGGCTTCAGTACCACCATATAGTGTGGAAGACTAATACCCTTTTCCTTGTTGTAGGAGGGGTACTTTGATTATCACCTGCTGGAAATACAGCTTGTGAATTTTTCCCAATACTGCCTCCCTGTTGGAGGGAGCCGTTGGTAACGCAGACTTCAGGAACCTGCGAGGAAAAGATGTCTCGACTCTCCAATCTGTACCCCTGGGATAATACTAGTACGATCCAGGGGTCAACTTGCGAGTGATCCCACTGCGCGTTGAGACTCTTGAGACTACACCCCCACCTAACCTGAGTCCGCTTACACGGCCCCAGCGTCATGCTGGGGACTTGGCAGACGCGGTGGAAGGCTTCCTTTCCTGGGAAGGAGCTGTCTGCTGCAGTCTACTTCCCTTTCCTCTATGTCTGGGCAGATATGACTGGCCTTTTGCCCGCTTGCCCTCATGGGAACGGAAGGATTGAGGCTGAAAAGACGGTGTCTGTTTCTGCTGAGATGTAACTTGGGGTAAAAAGGTTGGATTTCCAGCTGTTGCCGAGACCCCCAGGTCCGTTGGACCGACCCCAAATAACTCTTTCCCTTTATACGGCCATACTTCCATGTGTCGTATGGGATATGTATCACCTGACCACTGTCGTGTCCATGACATCTTCTGGGAGATATGGATCACGCACTTATTTTGATGCCAGAGTGCACATATCCCTCTGTGCATCTCGCATACATAAATATATAATGCATCCTATTAAATGCTCTATATCAATCAAATATTTTCAGTCAGGGAAACCGACCAAGCCAACCCAGCACTGCATCTCCAGGCTGATGGCGATCGCTGGTCGCAGTATAACCACCTTATGTGTGTATATACTTTTTAGGATATTTTTCCAGCTGCCTATCAGCTGGCTCCTTGAGGGCGGCCGTATCTGGAGACGGTAACGCCACTTGATAAGCGTGTGAGCGCCTTATTCATTTCCAACGCGCCCTAACTTCTGGCGGGAAAGGGTATAACGCCAATATTTGCTATCGGGGTAAACCCACGCATCATCACACACTTTATTTTATTTTATCTGATTCAGGAAAAACTACAGGTAGTTTTTTCACTCCCACATAATACCCTTTTTTGTGGTACTTGTAGTATCAGAAATATGTAACACCTCCTTCATTGCCCTTAACGTGTGGCCCTAATAAGGAATACGTTTGTTTATTCACCGTCGACACTGGATTCAGTGTCGGTGTCTGTGTCTGTGTCGACCGACTGAGGTAAATGGGCGTTATTAAAAACCCCTGACGGTGTTTCTGAGACGCCTGGACCGGTACTAATTGTTTGTCGGCCGTCTCATGTCGTCAACCGACCTTGCAGCGTGTTGACATTCTCACGTAATTCCCTAAATAAGCCATCCATACCGGTGTCGACTCCCTAGAGAGTGACATCACCATCATAGGCAATTGCTCCGCCTCCTCCAACATCGTCCTCATACATGTCGACACACACGTACCGACACACAGCACACACACCGGGAATGCTCTGACAGAGGACAGGACCCCACTAGCCCTTTGGAGAGACAGAGGGAGAGTTTGCCAGCACACACCAAAAAAACGCTATAATTACATAGGGACAACCTTATATAAGTGTTTCTCCCTTATAGCATCTTTAATATATTTATATCGCCAATTTAGTGCCCCCCCCTCTCTGTTTAAACCCTGTTTCTGTAGTGCAGTGCAGGGGAGAGCCTGGGAGCCTTCTCTTCAGCCTTTCTGTGAGAGAAAATGGCGCTGTGTGCTGAGGAGATAGGCCCCGCCCCTTTTTCGGCGGGCTCGTCTCCCGCTATTTATTGTATTTAGGCAGGGGTTAAATATCTCCATATAGCCTCTGGGGGCTATATGTGAGGTATTTTTAGCCTTATATAGGTTTACATTTGCCTCCCAGGGCGCCCCCCCCCAGCGCCCTGCACCCTCAGTGACTGCCGTGTGAAGTGTGCTGAGAGGAAAATGGCGCACAGCTGCAGTGCTGTGCGCTACCTTTAGAAGACTGCAGGAGTCTTCAGCCGCCGATTCTGGACCTCTTCTTGCTTCAGCATCTGCGAGGGGGCCGGCGGCGAGGCTCCGGTGACCATCCAGGCTGTACCTGTGATCGTCCCTCTGGAGCTTCATGTCCAGTAGCCAAGAAGCCAATCCATCCTGCACGCAGGTGAGTTCACTTCTTCTCCCCTCTGTCCCTCGTTGCAGTGATCCTGTTGCCAGCAGGAATCACTGTAAAATAAAAAACCTAAGCTAAACTTCTCTAAGCAGCTCTTTATGAGAGCCACCTAGAATTGCACCCTTCTCGGCCGGGCACAAAAATCTAACTGGAGTCTGGAGGAGGGTCATAGGGGGAGGAGCCAGTGCACACCACCTGACCTGTAAAAGCTTTACTTTTTGTGCCCTGTCTCCTGCGGAGCCGCTATTCCCCATGGTCCTTTCAGGAACCCCAGCATCCACTTAGGACGATAGAGAAATACCATTATTTCTCCGGCTGGGTCCACAGGTTATCCACAGGATAACAATGGGATATGATGGAGCAACAGCGGATTGGCACCAAACGATCACAAGCTTTCAGTCCTCCCAGGATGCAACGGGCTCGTCCATATATATCCCCGCCCACTGGCTCAGGCTAATCAGTTTTTTGTTTGGTGCGGCAGGAAGTCGGACCATGGTCACAGGGCTGCTGTGTTTGGCAGCCCTAAGCGTTTTTATTTTATTTTTATAGTCTTACTACATTGTTTTTTGAGTGATCTTTCCTAACAGCATCTTAAACGCATATTGGAAAGAGTCGCTCCAACAACTCTCCGCTGGGTAGCAACAACGCTTACCCACGGTACAAGTGCTGTCTCGACGGGCATCTGTGTCAGATATACTAGCAGGTCCAGCAGACGTTACAAGGCTGTGGCCGGAGCACGGGGAGAAGGTAAGGCATCGGTTCCACTTAGAAGGGGAATACGACACAGCCGCAGTGTTTGGGGGGAGACTACCAAACAGTAGCTGGCGCGCCGCCACCACGGGTGCTCCAGCGCTAGGCCTTAGGGATCATAAGCACCAGGATTAGTATGAGGCTGCGATCCCTAGGGTTGATGTCAGCGGTGGAGAGTCAGACGCTCTCCTGGTTGCCCCTCCCCCCAGTTCATGACCAGTTACCGTGCGTCTCCCGCCATGAACTGATTGCCTCACTTCCGTCTCAGATGCTACCATGAGGGAACTCGGTCGCAGCATAGGCCGCTGCGTCTGTATACACTAAGTTTACTGCTAAGAGGTCGCAGATGGGTGCGTCTGCATACACTGGCATTCACTGAGCGTCTGTGTCCACTAAAAAGTTACCGGAGCGGCAGTGTACACTAGTAGCATCTGGATCCACTCAGCATACGCAAACGTATTGATCGATCCTGGAAGTGGGGTGAGTCTCCCTGTATCCCACTCTACAGAGTAAGGGTTACACAGCACTAAGTTTCTATCTACTTTTGTTAGTATGAATAGTTAACTTTAGTGCCTATTGCATATGAGTCTGTGTACATTACTGTGGTTTTATTTGCTATGCATCTGAATACGTTAAAGATCTGTATAGAACAGAATTCAGTAATATACACTCCTACATACTTTGAGATGTGTTTGTAGTTGATAATATGCTCATATGACTAATATATAACACTAGGTGCTTCATCGCGCCCTACGGGCGCTCTTCACACCGTCGCAAGGGGCTACGCCCCCTTAACCCTTGCATGCCTTTCTGGGGTTCAATATTTGTATTATATGGAGTATTACCTGCATTCCTTTGTTAGTGGTTAAATATTGCACAATGAAAGGGCGTGCGATGGTGAAGGAGGCACAGCCCCTTGCGACGGCGTGAACAGTAGGGGGTCTGGAGGCGCCGTGGGTAGGGGAGGGGCAGGTACGGGTGGTGCAGCGGATGGGGAAGGGGGTCTGGAGGCGCTGCAGGTGGTGGAGGGGTAGGTGCGGGAGTGCCATGGGTGGGGGAGGGGTGGGTGAGGGGGGGGACCGCAGATGGAGGAGGGTGTCTGCAGATGCTGAGGGTGGAGGGGGCAGGTGTGGGGGAAGACATATATGGGGGGTGGATGGTGGAGGGGGTCTGGAGGTGCTGTGGGTGGTGGGGGAGTGGGAGCCACGGGTGATGTAGGGGTTCTGGAGGCACAGCGTGTGGGGGAGGGGTGGAGTGCCGCATGTGGTGGAGGGGAAGGTGCGGAGGTATGGTGCATTGAGGAGGGGTCTGGAGGCGCTGCGGGTACTGTACCTGCCAAAAAGGTAGTTGGAGGGCATGCAGTAACAGGGCCAGGACAGGAGTGACAGGGTCAGAACAGGGGTGACAGAGCCAGGATAGGGGTAACAGGGCCAGCATAGGGGTGAAAGGGCCATGATAAGGGTGACAGGGCAAGGCCAGGGGTGACAGGGACATGACAGAACACAGGGCATGGGAGAGATTGGTATTAGGGACAAAACAGTGGTGACAGACAGATGTGTCTTACCGGAGTCACTGCTGCTGGCTGCTGCTGTTCCACTCCAACCTGTTGGGATCTGCTGCTGGTGGAGACTTGGCATGGCTGACTCTCTCAGGCTGGAGTCCTGCTTCCTCTGCCCGTCAGCATCCCTCCCCCCCTCCTCAGTCACACTGCAGACCTCGCGCAGCTGCCGGGCACTGTGGTAAGGGGAGACTGGGAGTGACTGGTTAGCCCCCAGGAGACACTGCGACTGGAGGGAGGAGGGGGTCATAGCATGCACGTGGCGCGGACCTCGCGGCTGTTGGGCACTGTGGTAAAGGGAGACTGGGAGTGACTGGTTAGCTCCCAGGAGACGCTGCGGCTGGAGGGAGGAGGATGTCATAGGCATAGCATGCACGTGGCGCGGACCTCGCGGCTGCTGGGCACTGTGGTAAGGGGCGACTGGGAGTGACTGGTTAGCTGCCAGGAGACGCTGCGGTTGGAGGGAGGAGGGGGTCGGAGCCTGCAAGCAGCTCGGACTTCTGCAGCGCTACCCACTGGCTAAAGTACGGAACCTGCACAGCAGCAGGTGCCCCACAAAACTGCAGCTAAGAAGCGTGGAGTGTGCTAGAAAGTGATGCTCCTCCGCGCCAGAGAGCCCCTGCTGAGTATGCTGATGTGGGGGGTCAAGCACACAGTGAGCCGGTGCCCATCACACACCCCCATACCTCCCAACTGTCCCGGGGTTCCGGCAGCAGAGACGGATATAGGGGGGGGGGGCAGGGGGTACGTACCATGGGCCCCACAGTTTTAGGGGACCCCCCGGCTGGAGTAGCTCTGTCCCAGCTCAGAAGCTCCCCCGTCCTGCCAGTAACAGCGGCAGCATTGTGCTACAGTCAGCACACGCTGCTGCGTGTTGGCAGGTCTGTGGTGGTGCAGGGAGGCAGCAGTCTCCCTGCTTTCTTCTGCCTGTGCGGGTGTGTAGGGGGGAGCAACCACCCCCTCTGGATTTAGCCTTAGCTGAGGGGCCAAAATTCCATACAAAAAAAAAAATCCCGGAATTTGAATAAGGGGGCTTGGCCACGCGTCCCGCGATTAGGCCACGCCCCCAGCCCCACAGCAGACACAGCCATGTGATATGACTCCCCTGTCTCAAGTGCCCTGGGCCCCCCGGACTCATAATCAGCCCCTGGGGGCATGCCAGCAGCTCACAGAGCGCTGGGCATGACCCCTCACTGACGAAAACGGGGGGCCCTCCCGTGAAGCCACGCCCCCTTTTCATTGACCACGCCCCCTTTTCGCCGAGAGTGTGTGTGTGTGTGTGCCCTCCTTCTGCCTGAGGAAAGCTGGGAGGTATGCACCCCTGTCTGCCTGAGGAAAGCTGGGAGGTATGCACCCCTGCCTGTGCCATTCCCATACCATCTGCTTCTGCTCCTAGTCTCCTATAGATTTGCCCAGATCTGTGACTCATTTGACTAACTCCGCCCAGTGTTGTGACTCCACCCAGCGTTAGCAAATGAAGCACAAAGTCACAGATCTGGGCTATTATATAAGAGATGTGACTGACTGCTAGTGTGATTGCTGACTTAATATAAATGATTGTCGGTTGATTTTCTGATCCTTAATGCAGATGCATGGGTAGGGTCACACATGATATCACTTTAGGAAAAAGTGGTTACAGTCACAAATTGTGTAGTACACTGTGAGAGTGCTGATTATTTATCATGTTTAAGAGTGGCAAAGGTGACGAGGGTACACTTACAGTAACACCAACACTCATATATGTTGTTTTGCAAAAACTGTATTATCCTCTATGATCTGGTACAGGATGGTTTATGTGTAAAATGGTTTGCTGTTTAGCATAATACTTCCCTGATCTACATCAGGTATAGATAGACCCATTGGGGCGATGTATGTACGGACCTTGTCCAGTTTAGCTGAAAAGTTAATTCTTACACTATTAACCCATGCAGCTCATTACTTGCGGTATATCCCCAACAGCTTCTCCAATAAGACAAGCTGATGAACCGAAGGTAAATAAATTGACTTCACAGATTACACATGATAATCATCAGACGATGAAAGCTCTATAAACTCTACTTCAGCATACGAAGAACAGGTAAACGGTATCAGCTAAATGAATAAGCTGAATAAATTAGAGCAAAAAAGGCTAGTCTGTCAATAAAGGCAGCATAGCCTGGGGTAAAAATAAGGCACCTGTGTTTAAACGTCCTAAAGGGCCACTTCACGAGGGCAGAATTCAGGAAAAAGGTTTTGGCTTACACCCAATAAAATAGAATAAATGGGATTCCAATATCTTTTCCAGCTGGGGACAGTTTAAAATAAGGAAGTGCCTCCCAAAATAGATATGCATGTCATTGTTAGTGCAAAAATCTATATGGCCTCTGCCGTCAAAAGAGGAATGGTTTTCAAAAAAAGACCATATTCTCTTTGTCTGGGGCAGTCATAAGGTCAGCCATGACTTCACCTTGAAATCTACGGCTACACTACACTGGATAGGCCCAATCTCATTAGATCTTGGAAGCCAAGCAGTGTTGGGCCTGGTTAGTTCTTGGAGGGAGACCACCTTGAAATACCAGGTGCTGTAGGTAGATTGGGCTGAGGTACTGGAAGACAGATTTTCAGTGCCTGCAAGTGAGCAAGAATCTCACATAGCTCATATGGACACTAATGTTCTAGGCCATTAGCAATAACAATAGCTGTTCGCAGAGAAGTTTGGCTCACATACATGGAAAGCTGATTCAGAATCTAAGAAGGTTCTGGAAACTTTGCCGTGGCTGGATGTTTCTGTTGGGGAAGGCGGTAACAGTTATTCTGGAGTCAGAAACAGACTCCAAGAAGGTCACGTTTCCTTCCACATATAACCCCAAATTTAGGGGTCCGGTTTCAGCCTGGTCAGTCATAAAGGAACATAACAGCCCCAAGAGGGACAGTTTCCAAACCAGAAGGGGGCCGACTTCTTCAGTTTGCACAGATCTGGTAGTAGTTTACAAATAGATGCCTGGGTGCAAGAAGCGGTATCTCTAGGTTATTCTTTCCCTTCTAGAAGCATCCTTCTTGAAGGTTTTATGTTTCAGCCCGTCTCGGGTAGAGGTGTAGGCGAGGGATTTGCATGAAGCAGTTCAGAAATTGCTTTGGTTAGGAATAGTCATTCCGGTAACCCATGCACAATGGGGAGGTTTACTCCAACCTGGGTCCTTCTCCCCATTCTCAATCTCAAAAAGTCTAAACAGATAAATTTGGGTACCACGGTTCACATGGAGACATGGCACTCCATAGTTGGTGGGGAGCCAGTAGAATACATAGTATTCTTGGATAAGTCAGGAATCTTACCTTCAGACTCCTATAGCACTGTCCATTAGTGTTATCTCAGGGTTACTTACCCTTTGTGTTAGTCACAGCCCCAGAGTATTTACCAAAATGATTATGGCAGTTTATCTCCGCTAGCAGGGGATAAGAAAATTGCCATACCTTGACCACCTTTTTATTCTGGGACAAATACAGGAAAGGTTTCTGTGCCATTTACCACACACAATAACTTGTCTGCAGAGGCACGGGTGGTTCATAAATTGGCAAAATCATCTCTGGTTCCGTAACTATGGATAGCTCACGGTGGGGCTGTACTGAATTCGAGTCTGCAGAAAATAGTTACCTTGGAACAAGATATCCAAGGTGCAGTTAAGGACTCAGGAGTTGTTACACAGTCAATATCAATTCCACTCAAGACCTCTCCAGCATCTGTTTCCATCTACAGCCGCATCACACTGGATATGCCGAATCTCATTGATGTTGGAAGTTAAGCAGTGTTGTGCTTGGTTAAATCTCTGATAAGAGACCACCTGTCAATACCAGGGGGTATAGGTTGGCCAGATGGACAATAACCATCTACAGCCATACCACACTGGATATGCCCAATCTCACCTGATCTTGCAAGCTAAGCAGTGTTGGGCCTGGTAGGTACTTGGATGGGAGACCACCTGGGAACACTAGGTGCTGTCCGTATAATACAAACAAGTACGTGGTACTGGCAGAAAGGGTAAGAAAGTCAGTAGCCTGGGGGCTACAGACATTCCATCTAGGCCAGAGGACACCCCTTTTGGATATCAGGTTGGGAGATCCTGACAACATATGCCAGTTTTCAGGGCTGTGGGGGGCCATTGTCCGGAAGATTATGATTCCGGGGATTTTGGGCCACAGAAGAAAGTTGCCTGCTAATAAACCTGTTAGCACCTTGGGCCATATACTGGGTCCTGATTCAGGCACAGGACATTCCTAAAGGAAAACCGGTCCAGATCCGCAAGGACAAGGAAACGACAGTAGTGTACCTCAACCTTCAGAGAGGAACACACAGCTAAACAGCAAGGAAGGAGGTAAGTCACATACTAAAGTGTGCAGAACTCCATCTTCCAGCCTTGTCCACAGTGTTTGTTCCGGGAGTCCTAAACTGAAGAACAGATTTCTCAGTTGACACACCATTCACGTAAGCAAATTGGCTTTATACCCTAAAGTCGTTTCAGACTCGGTTAGACAAGTGTGGTTGGCCAGAGATATTTCTCATGGAGCCCCATCTGAACAACAAAGAGCCCATAATCGGGTCAGGAACAAAGGATCAGGGAGTGATCTTTGTGGACGTCTTTTTAATGGGAATTTCATTGCACTTATGTGTTTTCTCAAATCATCCTGCTACCCAGGATAGTGAGGAAAATACAACAAGGAGGCCAGGATTCTAATAGCTCCGGCTTGGCCCAGAAGGCAATGGTACGCAGATCCGTATAAAATGTTGAATGCCATTTCTGTTTCCTCTACGCCCAGATCTACTAATGCAGGGCCCTTGTTATCACAGATATCTGGATCGACTGTAGGCTCTTGAAGTCTATATCCTGAAATCCAGAGGATTCTCACAGATGCTCAGAGCAAGGGAAACTTCCTTGGCTCGTATTTATCACCAAATATAGCAAGCCCATATTCATTGGTGCAATGGAAAAGAAATGGACCCGAAATCTTTCAGAGTTTTCAGTGTTCTAGCATTCCTTCATGCAGGAATGGATAAAGGTTTAAGGGTGGCTTCCTTGAGAAGGCAAGTGCCAGCATTGACTGGATGGTTCCGAAAGAAAAATTGCCAAATTGCAGGATGTGCGCACTTTTTTCCAGGGAATGCTACACATTCAACCAGAGCCGGCCATAGGCATAGGCAAACTAGGCAATTGCCTAGGGCATTTGATATGCCTAGGGGCATCAGCAGCTTCTGCTGATTAAAATGATATGCGGCATGCCTATATTCTGTGTGTAGCATTTCATATGCAGATACAGCCACAGTCTCACACAGTATATAGGCATGCTGCATATCATTTTAAACAGCAGAAGTGGCTTGTGCACCCTAGCCACATAGCAAATTAGATGCATTTTCATAAAAAAAAGGTGCCCGACCTTAGCATTGAGGCAAGATTTATGAGGACACATCTGTATCCAAGCAGAGGCAGAGGTCACAGTGTTAGTGGCAGTGTGAGTGCTGTGTGCATGTGAGTGGATTGGTTGTGCAGTAGTGTTCGGAATATATGTAAGGAGCATTATTTGTGACATGTAAAAATGCATTAGTAATGTGCAACATATGTGTAAGGGGCACTATGTGTGTCATTATGTGTATAAGGGCATTAATAATGTGCGGCATATGTGTAACAGGGTACTACTGTGTGTGTGTCATTATGTGTATAGGGGCACTAATAATGTGCAGCAAATGTGTAGGGGGCACAATGTGTGTCATTATGTGTATAAGGGCATTAATAATGTGCTGCATATGTGTAAGGGACATTATGTGTAAAAGGGCATTATTAAAGGTTGTCATAATGTGTAAGGTGCATTATGTTTATAAGGACATTAATAATGTGTTGCATATGTGTAAGGGGCATTACTGTGTGGAATTATGTGTATAAATGCATTACTAATGTGTGGCATTATGTGTATAAGGTGCTCTACTATGTGGCGTTGCGTATAGAAAGGGCACTACTGTGTCGTCTAATGTGAATAAAGAGCAATCGGGTGTGGTGTAATGTGAATAAGGAGCAATTCAGTGTGATGCAATGTGAATAAGGGGCTCTACTGTGAGGAGTCATGTTTAAGGTAAAGTGATACTACTGTGGGATGTAATATGAATTATCGACACTATCGCATGATCAAAAGTGAATAAAGTTGCAGTACTGTGTGCTAGGGGGCACCAGCCATAATCTTGCCTAGGGCATCATATTGGTTAGGGCCGGCTCTGCATTCAACCTCCCTTTGTTCCTACTACAGTGCCTGGGGATTTAAGTCTAGTCCTCAAAGCCCTTCAAGTTGCTCTGTTTGAACCACTAAATAAAGTGGATTTTAATTGGTTGACAGCTAAAGTTCTCTTCCTGCTGAATATGGCATCAGCTAGAAGAGTGTCAGATTTAGGAGCACTGTCATGTTAATCTCTTTGTCTGATGTTTATCCAGATAAAATAGTTCTCAGAACTAGGTCTGGGTATCTTCCTAAGGTGGGGTCTAGATTCCACCTTAATGAAGAAATTATAGTCCCGTTTTTTTTAGGAATCGGGATTTTCTGCAGGAGATGCGTCGCTGGACGTAGTCCGGCCATTAAGGATCTACATGATTCATACCAGTGCCATCAGAAAGACAGATTCTCTCTTCATCCTCTACGGATTTCACAAGAGGGGACGGCCTGCTACTAAACAGACTCTAGCAAGATGACTCTGTGGAGCTAATCCTGAACTACATTGTCATGATGACTCATGAGTCATTCTCCTTCCAAGTAGTTCAGTAGTTCACTGATTCATACAGATCACTGATTATCTCTCCGACTCAATGACTCATACAGCCATAATGAGTCAGTACAGTGCCTCTAAGCTACCATGTGTGGCACTGCTGTCCTCGGCATATACATTGTATGGAGCTGATCCTGAACTGCATATAGCCATGATTCATTCCCCCAGTATATTAGGTAACAAGCTACACTCCCAATCAGCTAAAGACACAGGGGGTCATTCCGAGTTGGTCGTAGCTGTGCTAAATTTAGCACAGCTACGATCAGGAACACAGACATGCGGGGGGATGCCCAGCACAGGGCTAGCTCACCCCGCATGTCAGTCCCTGCCCCATCGCTGAAGTACAAAAGCATTGCCGCTTTTGTACTTCAGGAGTAGCTCCCGACCAGTGCAGCTTTTGCGCGCTGGCTGGGAGCTACTCGTCACTGCCCGGCTCGCATCGGCTACGTGTGACATCATGCAGACGCTGCGGCCCGCCCCACACGGTCCGGCCACGCCTGCGTTGGCCGGACTGCGCACACAAAATGGTGGCCAAACAACGCCGTGCCTCCCCCTCCTACTCAGCGACCGCCTCTGCCTGTCAATCAGGCAGAGGCGATCGCTAGGCAACGACAGTTCTGACCTGCAGCGAGCGTTCAGGTCAGAATGACCCCCACAGTGCGGAGTGCTGCATGCTATCCTGTAGGGTCTGATTACTGCACACAACACAAGACATAGCGGTTGCCCCTAGTAACCAATCAGCTTCTGTCACTTTATAGACTGTTGAAGATAAATGACAGAAGCTGATTGGTTACTTTGCAACATCTCCACTTTATCTCTCTCTAAGGTCTGTTACATTGGGGCAAAGGAACATTTTTTCATTTTAATTACTGTATTTTAAAAGCAGAAAAAAGTGACTTATTACATTACTCTGAATTTGGGTCTTTCACTTGCATATTATGAAGTAAAAATTAAGACCAACAATTGGATTAATATTGCAGAGATAAACATGTCCATATAAGGTTGATAAGTTATTGCTTTTCTTAAACATAAAAAAATCTGACATATTAAACTTATCTGATCATCTGAACAAGACTAAAACTCCCACAATGAGCTAGTATTAGACCTACTCTATGGGGGTCATTCCGAGTTGTTCGCTTGTTATTTTTTTCTCGCAACGGAGCGATTAGTCGCTAATGCGCATGCGCAATGTCCGCAGTGCGACTGCGCCAATAAATTTGCTATGCAGTTAGGTATTTTACTCACGGCATTACGAGGTTTTTTCTTCGTTCTGGTGATCGTAATGTGATTGACAGGAAGTGGGTGTTTCTGGGCGGAAACTGGCCGTTTTATGGGTGTGTGCGAAAAAACGCTAACGTTTCTGGGAAAAACGCGGGAGTGGCTGGAGAAACGGAGGAGTGTCTGGGCGAACGCTGGGTGTGTTTGTGACGTCAAACCAGGAACGAAACTGACTGAACTGATCGCAGATGCCGAGTAAGTGTGGAGCTACTCAGAAACTGCTAAGAAGTGTCTATTCGCAATTTTGCGAATCTTTCGTTCGCAATTTTGATAAGCTAAGATTCACTCCCAGTAGGCGGCGGCTTAGCGTGTGCAAAGCTGCTAAAAGCAGCTTGCGAGCGAACAACTCGGAATGAGGGCCTATGTGTAATAGTCTAGACTAGTTCTAAATCCATTCACTCCTTTCAGTCTCAGAGTCAGTGAGTGAAATGATGAACTAAATGAACTACATGAACTAATCTTCTGAACTAATATTTTCAGTGACCTAGATCATAATGAACTAATCACCAAAGGGAACTAGATTTTCCATCACTACCTGGTATACCTATATATAAGTGCTGTATCTGGTGTAATGGGCTCTACCTGGCATAATGTGTATAAGGTGCTCTACTTGGCGTAATATGTATAAAGTGCTCTTCCTGGTGTAATGTGTGTGTAATGGGCTTTACCTGGCGTAATGTGTATAAGGGATACTACTGAGTGGTGTGATGTGAATTGGTACTATTCTGTGGCCCTGCTCCTCTCCATGAAGCCACGCCCCTATAGTAAAAAAAAAAAAATTACACACGCCTTCGGCGTGCTATATCTCTATTTTAAGTATGGGGGACCATCAATTCTCTTTCTGGCACAGGGCACCAAAGTGTCTAATTATGGCTCTGGTGGGAGGTACCCTGTGCAACAACTGATCATTATTTGGTTATCGATCCCTTGATGTGTCATTTGGGTCCAACCACCACACAGTCTGCACAAAGCATTCACCTCTGACCTAAAATGTTCCTTGCCATGTGAAATGAGAGTGGAGAGAATTGAGTGGAGGGCAGGACTCCTCAACCATTAGCATATCTGTTGGTGTACTGGTACATCATACACCAGGTCACTAGCTGT
This sequence comes from Pseudophryne corroboree, assembly GCF_028390025.1. NCBI lineage: Eukaryota > Metazoa > Chordata > Amphibia > Anura > Myobatrachidae > Pseudophryne > Pseudophryne corroboree. The sequence goes on along the minus strand of NC_086446.1, from coordinate 190,355,701 downwards.
TATGCCCAGCATTGCAGGTTTTTCCCCCGTCTCTCATCTTTGTCCCCCCCAACATCCCGTCCCTCATCTCTGTCTCTAATGTCAGTCTCTTTAATCTCTCTTATAATGTGGAGATGATTTTTGCCCATCACAACCTCTTCTAAAACAAAGTATCAGTGCTATCCTGGCACACATGTTAGGTATAAAAATTACTCACAAGCCAGATACTTGGTCTACACTGGAAGACGCCATAATATCTAAAATGCTATCCAAGACCTCACAAATATCTTTGTTTAAATATATATTTGAAAGTTGAGATGCGCAGAAACTAAGTATATTTTCATCATTATTATTTATCCTAACTAATTGTATAAGATGATGCCCTTGAGCATTAATGCTACGATTTTCATGCTTAAAGACAAACCGGCTGCTGCTGAACAAATGAGGACTATGGGGACAAGTAGATAAGGAACAGCTGCAATGGTGAAAGAAGCAAAGCGACTTATAATGTCAGTTTCAAGTATTTTAGACAGACAACATCTTGCAGCTGATTTGCTAATGGAGGTGAAAATTGAAAGCAACTATATGGTTTATTTAAAATGAAGTCATGCTGACCAGATATTCAGATTCCATAAAATCATAAAGCTCAATTACCTAACCCATTACACAAAGAATGAGGTCACACATCACTAACATAAAACATGCCTGGAACATCGCTTCACAGCGGGATGGCATTTTATAGTAACCATGTGATGGGATAAACACGAGCAGAAATAAATACAGAACAGAAGATCTCTAGGAGCTGCACGCCTTGTCTGGGGTCACGAATAGAAACAGAAGTCGAGGTGCAGAGCGAATACCATTTTAGTGCCATTACATTTGTCAGTATGCACCATTCTGTTGCTTTTACAATAAGTGCTCACATTGATAAGTAAGATAATGATGAATACAGAGATTGAGTTGTTGTTTTTTATTACTTAGAACAGGCTATAATGATCTATTTATCTCCATTCAGTAATTTGATACTCTCTAAAGGGGCAATTTATAAGAGAAACGTGTACGGTATATGCGCATATCAGCCAATGTACAGATGTGTACTCATTCACCTATCCTATTTGCACCATATGGCTCAAGAGGCATGGTGTGACTTAGACGCTCTGCCACAGTTAGAGATTTGCCACGGTTAGACTCCCGTGCTTTTTCCAGCATTTAACATCTAACATTATAAATCTGAAGTAATGTTGGCTCCGACAGGACAATATGCAGTCCACTGCAGGGGACGTTTTAATTTTATATATGCAGACATGCCTACATTATGGGCACCAGTGAAAGCAGAAGATCGCCCGCTAAAGCCAGACTAAACGGGGTGTTCCCACATAGCAAAGCTTCTCACAGAATGTAAAGTGCTGACCAGTACTCTGTTACCCCAGAAACATACATGTAGCTATAGTCGCTGATCAGGCCTAGTGCTGGATTAACAGCAGGGCAGACAGGACGATCACCCAGGGGCCAACACACACGGGGGGTCCCACATATAGCGTGGGGGCAGTGTAGCATACTGTATGTGAACAGGGGTTTCTGTGTGGCATAATGTGATCTGAAAACACTACAGTGTGTGTAACATATTGTGGTGCTGGGAGTGTTTATACATTATACATCAGCAGTATATCATATTGACAATATTTGTTGGTAGGGGCCTCCACAAGTGATAGTAAAATAATGTGAAAAGGGTGTGAAAACAAAACACCCTTTAAAAAAAAAGTAATTGTAAAAATAATGATAATAAATAGGCCCCATAGTCAAGTAAAAACCTTAATTTTAATTCATGTATATTACTCAGTTCAGTAATACACTCTTTGCAATATAATGTATTTGTTGTTTACAGGGAAGGAAGACATCTTGCTTTAATCCTCTTGGCTCTATGTTAATTGAACACATGAATGTAACCACAGCACATACAGACGGAATACATACGGGAGACTGGCAGATGGGATGCCGGCTGTCGCTATACCGACAGCAGCATCCCGCCAGCGAGTCACCTCACGTGCTTGCCATGTCTCAGGCCCGGTAGCAAGCTTTGCTAGCCACCACTTACATTCCCAGGCTGCGGACGGGATTTCAACCGCTGGCATTTCACCGCCTGTTGTGATTTCGGTGTCAGGATCCTGAACGCTGGGATCCCGACAGGCGGTATATTAACTGCCTCCCATACAGACGCATTAGGCTTGTGTGAACCACCACAGTGGTAAACAACGTACATTTGTGCCTCATCCAGGGCAATAATCCGTGGCAAGATACACCGTAGGAAAGCATATATAACCAGCATTTCCTTACTAAAAGCATGATTCTTAGCCTTTATGTCCCCTGCTAGTAGGAAAAACAAATAAATGTACCCGGGGTGGATTGGGCCATCGGGATAGTAGGTAAGCTCTTGCTTGGCCAGTCCAATTGCCCCGTCTGCCGGGCTGATACCTAACCTGTAAGCCTGACTGCCGTACTTCCAGGTTTTGCATTCCACTGTGGAGTGCAAACCGGAAGCTGACAACTGCTCTGGGTCTCGAGCACTTCCGTGTGCCTTTAGCTGGAGCAGCGGGTTAGTGTTGGTGGGACTGGTCCAGTGGGGCACATTAGGCTAATCAGCTCTAATAGAGAGGTGAACAGGAAGGCAGGTGCTGTCTAACCGTTGCTATGTTTTCCCTACCTTAACCTCCGGCTATCGCTGGTAGTTCCGCAAGTTGCTCCCCTTGCTGCATGTCTGTGCATCTTGCCGGGTGATGGTGTTTCTCTTTTCCTTTGTGCCAGAGGGTACTGTGCATGTCTCTGGGAACATCACACCCATGCTACGCTCCTTGTGACTTATCTATTGTGCATGCGCAAATCACCAGGAAAATTGTTGCCGCAACAGTCTCCCAGAGGCAGTTGTACTAAGCCTTGGAGAGTGTTAAAGTGGAGAGAGATAAAGTATCAACCAATCATCTTCTAAATGATAGCTTAAAGGCTGTGTTTGAAAAATGACAGTAGCTAATTGGCTGGTACTTTATCTCTCTCCACTTTATCACTCTTCAGGGCTTACTACATCTGCTGCCCTGTGATTTCTCCAGAGAGGTAATTATTATAATGGGTGCAGTGTGGACCCCCTTGACCTAAGTTCCTGTGTGCCTCTCCAGAAATGTTGGGAGATATGGTAACAAAGTATAAGCATATTGCTGCATAGAGACGCTGAATTGCTCACATTGGAGGCCATACTCATTCAGATGATCTGTACCTAGCAAAGGGCCGGTGAAGGATTCAATGATGTGACTGATGGTGGCAAAGCATGATCTAGACACTGACAGTGGGCGGATGTACACCAGAGAAGGGCACTGAAGTGGCATTAACATAAAGTCACAGACGCGACTGCAGCCAAAAATGTAAAGAAAGCCACTGCTGCATCCAACTCAGATTCGGGCCCTATAAGGAAAGATTTCTCCACCCTCATCAGACCACGCACCCTCAACAGAGCCCGCCTTCATTAGGGCTTCTTCCATACATTTCCCGGGCTGGTTTACCATTCCAATCTACACCTGTCAGTAACCAATACATGATGTTGCTGTTCTGTTAGTATTTAGATGAGGAAATAAAGTATCACATGGGGTGAGCTGATCAGCATTACACTGCAAGCAGTGTGCACCCACTAATGGGGTGACTGGGGTCTGAGCCATTTTGTCTTCTCACATACTGCTACTACAGGGTGCGTTTTGTTCCCCCTCTGGGGAGGCTGAGCCCCCTCTGAGTCTGACAGGTGGTTATTATTATTATTATTTTTTTAATAGAGTATTTTTATTCAACAAGAATGAACTTATTACAGACATTTCAGTTTACACTGAGAGCTTCAAAAGTTATTATACAATATAATCATGCACAGATCCGTCTCAAATAATATGTGCATATGCGTGGTGCAACAGGTGGTCGCAGATCCACATAATGTCCACCCACAGATACCAGTTTCTCTGAAGTCTGCAAGCAAGGTCAAAACACATACTAACATTTCTTGTTTTCTCCCCGAAACACGTCGGTAAACCCCCCCAACTATGGGGCCTAATAAAGCCTGCCCGAGAAGAAAAAAGAAAAAAAAACAAACAACAGACCAAAACAACACCAGCAAGCCTAAGTTCCTACCGTTGTGCGAGATGAGGTGCATTATCCCTACAGTATAGAATACGGGAGAGGAGCCTGGTTCGTCCCCACGGGTCCAGAGTGGCCGGCCCGCCGTAAAAGGTATACGACAATTCGAGTTAAGTTATAAATCTTTCAATTCTAAGGGCAGGGGAGGAGTATGTAGAGTTGATCCAGAAGGACCATACCTTCTCGTGTTTAGAAAGGGCATTATTTTTCATATAAATGTACCCATCCTTCAATACTGTGTCATTCACAAGGGCTTTAAATGCAGACGTCTTAGCGGAGTGTGAGGCCATCCATGTCCGCGCAATGCACACCTTGGCGAGGGCGCATATACTGCGAGCATACAAGTCCTCCCACTTAGTCCCAGAGTCAGTTCCTCCTACTCCCAGAATACAAAATCCTGGAGTCAGCATGCCTCTCAGTATCCCCGTGTGTTCCAGAATCGACCCGACCCCAGCCCAGAATGCCTGCAAGGATGGACACTCCCACACCAGGTGCCAGAATGATCCGCCACCGGTCCCACACTTAGGACAGGCGGCGGCACCACCGGCCCCAAATCTGGCCAGCCTGTCCGGAGTCATATATGATCTATGCAACATAAAGAGTTGGATTTGTTGGAACCGTAATGATTTGGTGACCTGGCTCGAGTTCCCCAGCGCCACCTCCCAGTCCTCCACATCCATGGGGCCCACGTCACGCTCCCAGCGCTCCCGGAGGTTCGAGAGCGGGTCAGCGTGAATAGTTTTTAGAAGGTACGAGTAGGTGAAGGAGATCACCTTGACCCGATCCAATGAGCATAGAAAGGTCTTTATAGGGAAGGGGAGAAGCACCGGGGGGGAATCCCCGAATTATGATTGTAAAGCGTGCCTGAGCTGTAAAAATCTATAAAAGTAAGAGTTTGGGAGACCAGACTCTTCCTTTAGTTGCTGAAAGGACTTCATTGAACCATTGTTGTACAACTGGAATATGGAAGTTACTGAGTACGGGGCCCACACCACCACCCCCTCCAAAGACCCCAGTTCATGTAGTGATGCGGAGTGCCAAAGGGGAGTATCCGGGTCCATACTATCATAACCAAGCATACGTATCAAAGCCAACCAGATCTTCATGGCTTGAAAAGCAATAGGAGGGGACAGCCGAGAGGCGCTCCCCCCCACTAGAATCTGTGTCGGAGAAAGGTCCGGGTAGTAACATTGGAGAAACGCCCAGCACAGACCGGTCCCCTCTCCTCCCCGCAACCAGATACCTATGTGTGCCAGCTGGGCCGCATAGTAGTATAATTGGAAGTGAGGCAAGGCCAAGCCGCCATCAACTTTTTGTCTAGTGAGGGTATTTAACTTTATTTTAGGCCTTTTATTGGCCCATATCAGAGATGATAGTATACGGTTTAATTTCTTAAAGAAGGCCGGGAATATGTATACAGGGGATTGCGAAAGAACATACAATAGTTTGGGCAAAACTATCATCTTAATAAGGCTAACCCTACCTGTCATTGTCAGCAGGAGTTTACACCAAGCCCTCGACTTGCGTATAATCAGCTGTACAAGTGGGTCAAGGTTCAAGGGTATAAAATCCGAGGGGTCATTAGTAACCTGGATCCCAAGATATTTAAACTGGCCTGTCCAGCTCAGCGGTAGGGAAATCTTTGGGACCCGGGGAGGAGAGCCCAGAATGGGCATTATAAATGATTTGGACCAGTTGAGACCAGAGAAGCCACTAAAGGTCTCTATGACCTGCAACACTACAGGCATATCCGCACTGTAGTCGTGTAAAAAGAGTAATAGGTCGTCTGCATAAAGGGCTATTTTGTCAGTACATGGGCCCGTGTTGACTCCCCCAATGTCCGGATGCGATCTGACCAAACAGGCCAAGGGTTCGATGGCTATGGCAAATAAGGCTGGGGAGAGGGGGCATCCCTGTCTGGTGCCCCGAGTCAGAGTAAAGGAGGATGAGACATAGCCATTAACCAAGATCCTGGCGCGTGGACTTTGATATAGCAATTTGATCCATCGTATAAAATTAGGGCCGAAGCCCATACATGTCATGACCCCCCACAGATATGGCCAGTCAACACTGTCGAATGCCTTAGCCGCATCTAAGGAAACCACAACCGCGTCCGAGGGGAAGTCATGAGGAGCCTGCAAAAATAGTGTATAGCCTGTGCAAATTAATGGACGTGGATTTCCCCGGCATGAAGCCAGATTGATCCTGGTGTATTATAGATGTAATGACCGAGTTGAGCCGGACCGCAAGGATTTTTGCCAGGATCTTGGCATCGGTAGGGATAAGGGAGATCGGCCTATAGGACTCTACTAGTTTGGGGTCCTTACCGGGCTTTGGCAGTACTAAAATTATGGCCTCGGACATTGAGGGAGGAAGTTGATTAGTGGCAAATATGTCTGTATACATCTCATGCAGCTTGGGACCAAAGAACTGTATGTATTGTTTATACAGCTCGGTGGGGATGCCATCGCTTCCCGGAGACTTGCCACTGGGAGACATACCCACCGCTGCGGTCACCTCCTCCAAAGTTAAGGGCGCTTCTAGAATATCCCTGGCCTCGGGGGAAAGCTTGGAAAGGGGTATATTAGACAGGTACAGGTCTAGGTCCTCCATGGAGCATGTCGACTGAGAGTCATAGACCTCTTTAAAGTATGAAAAAAACATCTGCGCTATGTCGGGGGTATTATCTACTATGGAGCCATCAGCGTCAGACATCTGCACTATCGTGGATCCAGGACGGTCATAGTGCACCAAATGGGCCAATAAGCTACCTGGCCTGTCCGCCTGCATATATATATTGGTGGCCCTGAACAAAAGGGAGCGCGCATTTCTATCTGAGAGGTGAGCTAGCCAGGCCTCCTGAGCTAGTATCCAACTTGCCTTTAGCGCAGAGGTTCCCTGAGCCAAGTAGCGGGTCTCTAGATCCCTATATTCAGACTCAAGCCGTCTCTCCGTTGCTCTGTACTCTATCTTGCGGGCAGCTATTTTGCCAATCAGTGTACCACATAAATAAGCTTTAAATGCATCCCATATAACCGGTGTCGGGGCCGAGCCCACATTATCCGCAAAGAAACCCTCCCACCTATGCGGTAAATCCGGGCACTCTCCCAGCTGAATCAGCCAGGACGGGTGTAACTTCCAGTTAGACTGTCCCCTCCGGCACTCCACATCGAGGGACAGTAGCAGGGCGAATGGTCGGACACCCCCCGTGCCTCATAATGAGCATCCGTTATACTAGGTAGGAGCATGGGCGAGACCAGGGCGAGGTCGATTCTGGAGAAGGAGCCATGCGTACCGGAGAAACATGAGTACTGCCTAAGCGTAGGGTAGCGAGCCCCCCAGACATCCACCCACTGCATGCTATCTATAAAATCCGCAAACTTAGATTGAGATATAGATTGGCCACCCCCCGCCCCCGAATCCCGAGAAGACCTCCATCTATCCAGAGAGGCATCCAGCACGTTGTTAAAATGATAAATCCCCTACACAAATAACAGGAGTATGTGGAGAGGCAGCAATAAATGAGGCCGCCTTCTGCAGGACATCATACGAGAATGGGGGAGGAACATAAACAGACAAAATAAAGAAATTACGGGAGCTCAGCTTGCATTCCAGAAACACAAATCTACCATATGGATCCGTGTTTACCGTAATTAATTCAAACTGTACAGTTCTCTTTATCATGACTGACACCCCCCTGGAAGAGGAGGAGTGAGAGGAATGATACGCCCAGCCTACCCAGGGCCTGCGGAGAGACAATAGTCTATTTCCCTTCAGATGAGTTTCACTCAGACAGATAATATCCGGGCCATATTTCTTAATCATTTGAAATACAGGTTGAGTATCCCTTATCCAACATGCTTGGGACCAGAGGTATTTTGGATATCGGATTTTTACGTATTTTGGAATAATTAGATACCATAATGAGATCTTATGATGATGGGACCTAAATCTAAGCACAGAATGCATTTATGTTACATATACACCCTAAACACACAGCCTGAAGGTAATTTTAGCCAATATTTTTTATAACTTTGTGCATTAAACAAAGTGTGTGTACATTCACACATTTCATTTATGTTTCATATACACCTTATATACACAGCCTGAAGGTCATTTAATACAATATTATTAATAACTTTGTATATTAAAAAAAGTTTGTGTACATTGAGCACAAAGGTTTCACTTTCTCACTCTCACTCAAAAAAGTCCGTATTTCGGAATATTCCGTATTTCGGAATATTTGGATATGGGATACTCAACCTGTACTAAGGATCGCTTTACTTTATTATTAATGCCCCGGACATTCCATGCCAGAATCTTTAAGGCAGACATGTCATCCTTTGTACCATCTGGGACACAGCGTGCAGAGACCCTACAAGGTGAGAAGGGAGCCCCCCCATCACCATTATCCAAGTCTCTATCTGCCCGTACACGGTACCATCCCTGGAATCATATCGCCCACAGGCCCCGGGCCCCCAAGCCAAACCCCTCTAAATAGCACAACATCACCTCGCAATTTGATAAATGGTCACATGAAAAACAAAAAACTGAAAAAAAAAAAGAAATAGGAAAACAGAAAAACAAACATCATCCCAACAACAGCCCCTCTCCCCGAATTGTGGCATACACATAACCCTAACAGAGCTCTAACCTTGGTGATCCGAAAGCCTACGGCAGTGCTATACGTATCATACAAATAAAAAAAATAAAAAAAACCAATGCAAAACCCAATGCGTAAAAGTCACTACCCAGCAAAGTCCAGAACAACTAGTACAGAAGGAAGCTCCCCGGACTTATACTTGCATATTGTAGGCCCATATGGAACGGACACTGGATGTCAGTCCGGAGCCATCTGGCGGGCACCCGGAGCATATCTGTCCAGCCAGGCCGCCGCCTCCCTCGGAGAACTGAAGAACTTAGTTTCCCCGTCCGCCACCACACGCAGCCTGGAGGGAAACAGCATCGAATAGGGAAGATTCAGGTCCCGAAGACGCCGCTTGATGGGCAGAAACTGGGCCCGATCCTTCTGGACATCCGCTGCAAAATCTGGAAATGCCGACACCCGAACACCATTTCGAAGCAGGGGGCCCTTCACGCGGCCCAGGCGCAGGACGGCGTCCCGGTCTTTGTAGTGCAGAAACTTGGCTATAAATGTTCGCGGAGGTGCACCCGGAGGCAGAGGCCGGAATGGCACTCGGTGCGCCCGCTCCACCGCAAATTGAGGCGTAAAGGATTCAGCGCCATACGCCTCTTTTAGCCAGGACTCCAGGAAATTCTCGGAATGTGCCCCCTCCTCCTTTTCAGGCAGGCCCACGAATCTCACGTTGTTTCTGCGAAGGTGTCCCTCCATATCCAGGAGTTTAGTTTGCATAGCCGAAACTTGCTGGGAGACAGCAGACACAGACCGCTGCAAGGGGCCAGTGAGGTCCTCTAGGTTGGAGACCCGCATCTCGGTTTCGCCCACTCTCTCTCGGACGCGCTGGACATCCTGGCGTAACAGTGATAAATCGCACTGCACCTTCTCCATTTTGTTCGACAGGCGTTGTTCGCTGGCCGCTATGGCCTCCAAGACTTGTTGAATGGAAGGAGCAGACGGCTGCATGTCCGCACCCGTATCGGCCCCAGCCGGGGGAACGGGTCGGGTAGATGGGGAGGTTTTAGGAGAGGATTGCGTCGGCTGGGTGGGAGGCTGACGGGCGAACCTCTCCAATTTAGCCGCCGCCGTGCTTTGACCACCCCTCACCATAATGTCAATGTTCAAGCAGCACTCAAAGCCCAGGTATTCAGTGTCAGGAGGTGCAGCAAAGGACAGTAATTGCAGTGTCAGCAATGCACCAAGGCCCCAGGCGTCTTGTAGTGAAACAGAGGGGGGATGAGGGCCAGGGGGACCCAAGAGGAGGTGTTATAATATAATATAAGCTGGGCAATAAAAGAGAAACATGGCAGCATGTCCTGGGTCACTTTATCCAGCCCTGCAGCTCCTGTAAAGTCCCAGAACAGTGCAGTGCAGAAGGGTTAATGCAGGGAGGAACTTCCAAAATGGCCGCCGAGCCCACTGCCTCACCTCCCTCATTCAGGCCCACGGATCTCGGGCTCCAGGGGACAGGAGCAGCCAGGTATGGGATCCAGGTGGCGTAAGGGGAAGGCGCCGCTCATCCCACGCCACCGGCAATCTTCACCGCGAGTACGCGCCCGCGGCAGCGCGGCAGTGTCCCGCAAATCGAGGCCGGGGATGTGCTGGCGGCCTAGGACCGAGAACCGGGCGGCAGCCGGCGCCGGCCGGAGACGCGGGCAGAAGTCTCACAGCAATGCCCGCCGCCTCCCCAGGGAGACTGTGATAGTTAGGAGCCGGAAAGCAGGTTTAGGGGAGCCCAAGAAGTTAGTCAGGATTAATAATCCGGGGAGCTCCTGTATCCTGCTTCCTACCCGCTTGCCGCCGTGGCCATGCCCCCCAGGTGGTTATTATTTTTAGTGGGATTGATCCTTCTCCGTTTTCAGGTTTAGCCATGTTAGGGGAGCAAGTACAAACATTTTTTAATGTATGTGTATTTAGGTTTATAACTTTATATACAATGTCCATCACCCGGGTACTCACTGTACATTAAGCACATCCCCCCTTCCATCACATTTCATATGACAAGACCTACAAAGAGGGCAGCTTGATTGGTAACTTAATACTAAAACATTATAGACCAGTTCTTCAGTTTGATCAGGAAACATTAAGCAGTATGGGCCTAGATTTTAGATGAGACATTAATTGGGATTAGACCGGGGTTTCCTAATTATCAATGATCAGATTAAAATGTATCTATATTAAGGTACATACTGAATTATGTTTGTCACTTATTAAAAATCATTAATTTATTTAATATTTGTTTACAGTTAGAGAGCACACATATTACACACCGCTTTACAGAGAATATTCCAGTCATTGACATTAGTCCCTGCCCCAGTAGATCTTACAAGGCCAGATTAATGTGCACAGATCATGTATTCAATCTGACTGAGGTACTAATTAAGTCACCTGTGCTTAATCTGGATATCTGTAAAACCTGGACTGTTAGAATGCCTTGAGGACCGTGTTTGGGAACCACTGGATTAGAATGTAGATGCAAAGTGGGAATCTTTCTCAATTTTCTGACCATCATCTTCATTACTGTCAGCATATAAGCATAGAGCAAGAGAGAGCACCCACACCTCATACATTCCCCCAGCAACACCCCTGTGGGATATAAGGAAATGAGATGCTGCACCTGCAGAGACATTTCTTGTTTTATCTTTACATTGAAACTCAGCCTATAATCTTGTTACATGCAGAGCCGGCCCTAACCAATATGATGCCCTAGGCAAGATTTTGGCTGGTGCCCCCTAGCACCACCGCTAGTTCCGCCTCTAACCCTGCACCCCTTTCCCAGCACCATCACCCCCCACCCATCGCAGTCCTTTTTTTTGCTTTCCTAACCCCTGTAATTTAAATAAGAACAATAAGTACATTCGAGCACAGCCAAAAAAGGTATGTGTTTTTGCTGTGTTTTGCAGGCAATTCAAATTATGCCTCACAGTAGTGCAACTTTATTCACAATTTATCATACAATAGTGTCCCTTATTCACATTACATCACACAGTAGTGCCAATTTACCTTATATACGCTACTTCTCACAGTAGTGCCCCTCATTCACATAACTTCATACTGAATTGCTCCTTATTCACATTACACCACACCATATTGCTCTTTATTCACATTAGACCACACGGTAGTGCCCTTTCTATACGTTACGCCACACAGTAGAGCACCTTATACACATAATGCCACACATTGGTAATGCATTTATACACATAATACCACACAGTAATGCCCCTTACACATACTGTATGACACACATTATTAATGTCCTTATAAACAAAATGCACCTTACACATTATGCCAACCCTTATTAATGCCCTTATACACATAATTTCCCTTACACATATGCCGCACATTGTTAATGCCCTTATACACATAATGACACACATAATGTCCCTTACACATATGCTGCACATTATTAGTGCCCTTATACACACAATGACACACATAGTGCTCCTTACACATATGTTACACATTATTAATGCCCTTGTACACATAATGACACATATAGTTCCTGGCGTGAGTCAACTGGCAGCTCTGCTAACGTCGGGTGCCTATTTTTTATGAAAATGCATCTTATTTGCATTGCTATGTGGCAAAGATGCACAAGCAGCTTCCGCTGATTAAAATGATATGTGGCATGCCTATATTCTGTGTGCGACTGTGGCTGTATCTGCATACAAAATGCTACACACAGAATATAGGCATGCCGCATATCATTTTAATCAGCTAAAGCTGCTTGTGCCCCTGGGCATACCAGATGCCCTAGGCAATTGCCTAGTTTGCCTATGCCTAGGGCCGGCTCTGGTTACATGTCACAATATTATAATGGAAGCCGCATTATGCCACCTACTGCCGCAATCCAGATGTGATATTGTACTGGACAGCTATAACCATAATATAATTATAATTATCTTTTCTCCTAGATCTGTTCAAGTATGATTCAAACACTGGCTTCTCCATCCATGTACATGTGCTAGTAAATCTACTAGTAATATGCTGCTAAATTTTGAATGATGAGTTATGTAACTCATGCCAAATGTAATAGCTTGCGAGTTGTTTAAGTCCAGAAATGTCATCAATTTCACTGCAAAATGAAAGCTAGCATCTTAAAACCTTATCTATCGCCCAGTGGCGGAACTAGCGAGCGGTGGGCCCAGGTGCGACAAAATGCTTTGCCCCCCCCTCCCCACACACATCCCATCCAAGTCCACCCCCACACCCCTGGAGAGGATCTGGTAAGGGGGACCTGCTCAGGGCCAGAGAAATGGATACCTAGCAACAGTGCCGTAACTAGACATTTTAGCACTGTGCGCAAGAAACGGCATCGGAGCCCCACCCCTGCATGCAAAACAGGGGCAGTGCGCGCCGTAGGCGCACGCAAAAATACATAGTGGCGTGGCTTCGTGGGGAAGGGGTGTGGCCACAAAATAATACCAACTCATAAAACGGTGCACAGTAGTCTCCATTATTCAAATTACGCCGCACAGTAGCACCACTACACCAGGTAGAGACCCTTTTACACCTTACAGCGGACAGATTCCTCTTTTTACACATAACGGCAGACAGCGTGCACTTTTTACACATAACGGCAGACAGCGTGCCCTTTTTACACATAACGGCAGACAGCGTGCCCTTTTTACACATAACGGCAGACAGCATGCACTTTTTACACATAACGGCAGACAGCGTGCCCTTTTTACACATAACGGCAGACAGCGTGCCCTTTTTACACATAACGGCAGACAGCGTGCCCTTGTTACACATAGCGGCAGACAGCGTACACTTTTTACACATAACGGCAGACAGCGTGCCCTTGTTACACATTATGGCAGACAGCATCCCCTTTTTACACATAACAGCAGACAGCGTCCCCTTTTTACACATTACGGCAGACAGCGTGCCCTTGTTACACATTACGGCAGGCAGATTCCCCATTTTTACACATTACGGCAGGCAGATTCCCCATTTTTACACATTGCGGCAGGCAGATTGCCCCTTTTTACACATAGCGGCAGGCAGATTACCCCTTTTTACACATAGCGGCAGGCAGTCCCCCATTTTTACACATTGCGGCAGGCTGATTCCCCCTTTTTAGACATTACGTCAGGCAGTCCCCCCTTTTTACACATTGCGGCAGGCCGATTCCCCCTTTTTACACATTACGTCAGGCAGTCCCCCCTTTTTACACATTGCGGCAGGCTGATTCCCCCTTTTTACACATTACGTCAGGCAGTCCCCCCTTTTTACACATTGCGGCAGGCTGATTCCCCTTTTTACACATAGCGGCAGGCTGATTCCCCTTTTTACACATAGCGGCAGGCTGATTCCCCTTTTTACACATAGCGGCAGGCAGTCCCCCATTTTTACACATTACGTCAGGCAGTCCCCCATTTTTACACATTGCGGCAGGCCGATTCCCCCTTTTTACACATTACGTCAGGCAGTCCCCCCTTTTTACACATTGCGGCAGGCTGATTCCCCCTTTTTACACATTACGTCAGGCAGTCCCCCCTTTTTACACATTGCGGCAGGCTGATTCCCCCTTTTTACACATTACGTCAGGCAGTCCCCCCTTTTTACACATTGCGGCAGGCTGATTCCCCTTTTTACACATAGCGGCAGGCTGATTCCCCTTTTTACACATTGCGGCAGGCTGATTCCCCTTTTTACACATAGCGGCAGGCAGTCCCCCATTTTTACACATTACGTCAGGCAGTCCCCCATTTTTACACATTGCGGCAGGCTGATTCCCCTTTTTACACATAGCGGCAGGCAGTCCCCCCTTTTTACACATAGCGGCAGGCAGTCCCCCATTTTTACACATAGCGGCAGGCAGGCCCAAGAAAGAAAGAAAGAGAAGGAAAGAAAGAAAAAGAGAAAAAGAAAGAAAGAAGAATTATACTTACCCTCTCCGCCGGCTCAGGCTCCTCGGTGCAGCCGCGTTAGACTATTCCCGGGCAGTAGAGGAGGTGGAGGACGGAGGTGAAGGAGGGAGCCGCAGCAGCGCTTTGTTACTGGTGGAGGCGCTGCTGCTGCCCCTCTGCTTCCCTATAGGCTGTTCTCGGAAGACAGCCTATAGTGAAGCATAGGGGCAGCAGCAGCAGCGCCTCCACCAGTAACAAAGCGCTGCTGCGGCTCCCTCCTTCACCTCCCTCCTCCTCCTTCCCCCGTCCGTTCCGCTGCTCCTCTCCTCTCCTCTCCGGGCGGCTGTGCGCTGCGGGCAGCGGTTGCCTGCAGCGCACAGCGGCATGTAATGAGTCAGTTTGACTCATTACATGCTTGGGCCCCTGGACAGAGGCGGGCCCCAGTGCAACGCACTGCTTGCACTGCCGGTAGTTCCGCCTCTGCTATCGCCTAGTTTTATAGAGGACAGTAGCAAACCCTCTACTGGGAACTGGTAGAACAAGAACTTTTCAGGGAAAAATTGGTCAACCCAATGGTGAAACCAAACCCCCAGTAAGTTCCGGCTTCGGGGCTAATAGGATAACCTCGTCGGATTACCTCTGCTAATAGCATACCCCCCTAAATGTAATATGGTTTGCTGGGAATAAAAAAAATGCAGGTGCTCATTGCTTTGTACCATTTTATTCTGTAACTTTTCAGAATTTTTTGTTTCATTTGTGTTTTTGTTGTCGTGTTCTCCTTTGCTGCAAATGATGAGTCTCACTCTTCATCTGTATGTATACTAAAATTGCAAATGACCGGTGGGACTCGTCCATAGGGTATGAGTAGGTTGAAAAAAAAAAAAACTTATGTTAAACTAAAGACACTAGGCCACGCTCCATTTTTGTGCGCCCGACTTCAGTATGACTGTGACACCCATCGAACCACGGTATAACAGGTGCCTGCAACACTAAAGGGGGGTACACACGGAGAGATCCGTGCTTAAAATCTAAGCAATCTTGCTAGATTGCTTAGATTTTAAGCACGGATCTGCCGTGTGTATGCCCTCCAGCGATAGCGATGCGCGGTCCCGCGCATCGCTATCGCCGGTGCTAGATTGAGCCTGCATGCATCGCGCTGTGCTGAGCGGGGTGAGAGATGTGTGCTGAGCGGTCTGTGTTAAGATCGCTCAGCACACATCTCTCCCGTGAGTACCCCCCTTTAGTCTTTACTGTTCCTTACAATACAATGCAAATGAGATTAAAATACATACAGACATTAATGACACAATTTAGCGGAAGATGTTTTATTTCCCTGGGATGCTTTAGTGAATCTTTCTCCGCTGTAAAGGATTTTAAACGATTATCTCATTAACTTGCATAACATAAACAATCACTTTCAAAATATGTATACAATTACAATATTAAAACAATTGGGGCCCTAAATGAACCTTTTGTCCTTCTTAACTAGTTGAGTGATTTTTAAGTGCACTAAACATGAAATACTTTCTCCTGGAAGCAGCTATTGAGTATGTGGTGGATGCCGCAACTGAAGGTTTAAAACATGGGGCTCAATAGGTCCCATCTGGATTTTATAAGTTCTCTCCTTTGCAAGCAACAATACTGTCTCGTATAGTTTGTCAATGTGGGTCTATTTCTAGGTAATCACTGTTTAATCCCAAAGCTCAGTGTGCTCATTCTGCTGCTAATGTCAGTTTTAAGGCTCTATTCCTTCAGAGAAACACTGGTGTTAATGTTCATGTAACCAGTAGTTCAGTAGTAGCCATCCATTAACAATGTACGTGTACTTTATGCCTCTGAATGATGTAACTAGAAGAGAGTACTTTTAGGGAGCTGTAGTGTCTCTAGTACTGACGGAAGAGTTGCTCCATGCCTGCTTCCCTTTAGTGATGCGGTCACTGACTTCCACTTGTTTCCTAGATAGTAGCCTTTTAAAACTGTATTACATAGTCCTGTTTCCTCTTGCACCAGTGCACTATATATTGTGACTTTCCATCAGTAAAAGAGGTTGCCTGTTTCTAGGTGTACTGGCTACTTCGCAGGGAGCTAACGTGTCCCTATCTCCAATAATCGATATGCTCCCGTTACTATACGTGTAGTAATCAAGTGACTTAAAGGTATGATGAAGCTGCTGGGGTGTCATGAACTAGCTTTTGGGGAAGCTCTGCTCTAATTCCCCTGGAGATGTCAGTATTGCAATAATTAGGGATTTACAGCCTGATCAGTGCTGCAGCTGGCACACCCCTCTTCGGCTGTCACTCCAAGCTGGGGCCACCTTCTGTGCCGCCTCTCCACTTGCTGTTCACTGGGAAAAGACTCACAGCTGCCCTCCATCTCTAGCTCTTCCCCTCTGGTCACCGGGAACAGTAGTCAGGACCGTGTAAATAGTGCAGCACTTCTCCTCACTGCTAGCCACTCCTCTCAAAATGGCTGCTCAACGACCACCAACTGTCACACACCAGCCAGCATGAGCCAGCCTATCTCTGGAGTTTCATGTGACCTCCAACAGTCACAGTAGTGTCATGAGCCAGCCTCTCCCTGAAGCAGCATGTGACATCCTGGTAGCCAACGTGTGGGTGAGAGTTCCCATACACCATGCGCTAGCTCTGTAGCTCTAGTCCACTGTCACCAATGATGCTCTGGCTGCATGTATATAATGGCAGTATTTACAAAGAAACCGTAACTGTTCTCACTAGGAGTGGAGTATCACATGATGTTTGTAGGAGCATGACCATGTGTCACCCCCCCCCCCCCCCATTTTTAGTTACACTGGGGGCGACAAACACTGAAATAATCCAGATTTACATAAAATACACTGAAACAAGCCAGCCTCGCCCCTTCACTCTGTGCCTCACAGCATCCTACCTCTGTGTCTTTCAGCCTGCCCCCTTCACTCTGTGCCTCCCAGCATCCCACCTCTGTGCATCTCAGCCTCCACTCTGTGCCTCACAGCCTGCTCCTCCTTCACTCTGTGCCTTTCAGCCTGCTCCCCCTTCACTGTGCCTCTCAGCCACCTCCCAGCCTGCACTCTGTGCCTCTCAGCCTGCTCCTCCTTCCCTCTGTGCCTATCAGCCTGCTCCCCTTCACTCTGTGCCTTTCAGCCTGTCCCCTTCACTCTGTGACTCTCAGCATTCCACCTCTGTGCATCTCAGACTCCCAGCCTTCAGTCTGTGCCTCTCAGGCTCCACTTTGTGCCTCTCTGCCTGCTCCCCCTTCACTCTGCCTCTTAGCCTGTCTAACCCCCCTCCCACACTTACTCTGTGTCTCTCAGCATCCTCCCCCTCTATCTCTCCCTTCTCCCCACTCCGGTCACTGATAGCCGCCCTCACCTGTATGACAGGCAGCTGGCAGACAGTGAGGCTAGACAGACGCCGCGTCTTCGTGGCACTGTTGTCAGACAGGGCAGGGAGCATGACCATGATGAAGTGCTGGCTTCACGCTCCCGCCTCCACTCCCAGCAGCCCTGCAAGGTGGGAGGCGGCAGCCGCAAGTCACTGTTCAGAGTGTCAGGAGCAGCGGGAGCCGCATCAGTGTGACGAAAGAGCTGCGGGTTGGCCACAGCTGCCTTATTCAATATCCCATGACAAGTAAGATGGCAGCCAATGACAAGTATGTTATATGACCCTGAAACATCTGACCTCATTCAAGAGCCTTTCACTTTGCAAACCTGAAATTGTCAGTCCATGCTAACAATATGAAGATGGGAAGTCCCAGCAGAGCAGGACTTCGAGACCTTCTGATGCACCTTTTATTTACAAAATGTGCATGATGTGGCGTCTGGGGTTGTACACATTCCAAATCATAAGTGAGTTACAGTATTAACCAAACAAACCAAAAGATAGGTTGAATGACTCTTTTTCACATGTTCATAATAGCCTATTTATTAACGTGCATGATATGTACACTGTAATTGTATGCACATCCATGCAAAGTTATACATGCAAAAGCTATGTACCATAATATGTGTTATATTATAACTTCAGTACGTAGGACCTTCTCTCTACATAGGGGGAAATACAGATCTGATCGCAGCAGTAAATTTGTTCGCTAATAGGCAAAACCATGTGCAGTGCAGGGGAGGCAGATATAACATGTGTAGAGAGTAAGATTTGGGTGGGTTATTTTGTTTCTGTGCAGGGTAAATACTGGCTGCTTTATTTTTACACTGCAATTTAGATTTCAGTTTGACCACACCACACCCAAGTCTAACTCTCTCTGCACGTTATATCGGCCCCACCAGCAGTGCACATGGTTTTGCCCATTAGCTAACAAATGTGCTGCTGTGATCAACTCTGAATTAGGCCCATAGTTGGGAATATTGTATCAGTGTACTGTATCAGAATACTTTTTTCTATCTTTTTTTTTATATAGCGCAGCAAATTCCATTGCTCTTTACAATTGGAAATAAAATGATATAACAAAACTGGGTAATAACAAACAGTCATAGAGGTAGGAAGGCCCTGCTCGCAAGCTTACAATCAATACATAGTTATTTTATTTTGTTTTTTTACCGACAGTGCTGTGCTGATCCAGTGAGACAGGAGACAGCTCCCAGGGCAATGTATCTGACCCACCTGTCTGCCCGCAGCTAGCTCTGACGCTGTGCTGGTGAGCTCCAGTAACTGGAATCTCTCCTATGTCAGCTACTGTCTTAAACTCTCTTTTTTGCCATGCAGTGCTGTGACTAGCGTGCGGTGCATTGTACAAGCTGTAGAAGTGCACTATGCTCCCTTTTAGCAGTATCAACCTCCGCTTTGCCTCCCAGTTGAGGGGATTTAGTGTAGCATATAGGGGGGTGTAGTGCAGTGATGTAGTGTACCATATAGGGTATGTAGTGTAGTTATGTATTGCAGTATATAGGGGCCTGAAGTGCACTGATGTGGTGTAGCATATAAAGGGATGTAGTGTAGCGATGTCGTGTAGTATATAGGGTATGTAGTGCAGTGCATAGGGACATGTAGTGTAGTGATGTAGTTCAGTGTGTAGGGATGTAGTATAGTGATATAGGGCCTAATTCAGACTTGATCGCTCCCTAGGGTTTTTTTGCACTGCTGCGAACAAATAGTCGCCGCCCACGGGGGGAGTGTGTTTTCGCTTTGCTAGTGTGCGAACGCCTGTGTAGCAGAGCTGAACAAACAGATTTTGTGCAGTCTCTGAGTAGCCCAGGACTTTCTCAGCCGTTGCGATCACTTCAGCCTGTCCAGGACTGGAATTGACGTCAGGAACCCTCCCCTGCAAACGCTTGGACACGCCTGCGTTTTTCCAACCACTCCCTGAAAACGGTCAGTTGCCACCCACAAATGCCTTCTTCCTGTCAATCTCCTTGCAAACTGCCGTGCGAATGGATCCTTCGCACAAACCGATCGCTGATTGGCGATCCACTTTGTACACATGCGACGCACCTGCCCATTGCAGTGCATATGCATGCGCAGTTCTGACCTGATCACAGCGCTTCAAAAAAGCTAGCGAGTGATCAGGTCTGAATTACCCCCATAGTGCAGTGGATAGGGGAATGTAGTGCAGTGATGAAGTGTTATGATAAGGTGCAGTGCAGGGACATGCGGCGAGCTAAAAGACTAATACCCCTTTTACACCTACGAGCACGGGTCGCAGCCGGGAGCCTGACACGGGAGCTGCCCCCTGCTGCGACCCGTGCTCGGTCCCTTTCCCATTAGCAGTCACAACCCGGCATATGCCGGGTTGGTGACGCTTCTAGCTACACGGCAGGGGTGGCGCAGGGAGATCACATGATCTCCCAGCGCCGCCCATCCATACAGTGTAAACGGGAGCCGTGTCGCATCGACACGGCTCCAGTTTACACTACACCCTACCCGGATCATTCCCGTGTCCTACCCAGGTAAATAGCCGGGTAGGATTCACGGGTCACTTGATCCGGGTTTACCCTTTTCCACTTGCCAAAAACACGGGTAAATGCGCGCCCCCCCGTGCATTTATCCGTGTTTTTTGAGCTAGTGGAAAAGGGGTATAAGAGGACACTAGCTAGCACCAGAGCCAGATTTACACACAATATATGAGCCAAAGGGTACATCTGGGCATTATACACAGGTGCAGCAGTATAAACTCCTGGAAATTTGGTGAGTTTTGATCAGAGATGTGCGGAAAAGATAAGCACCTGCCATAGACTATAAAAATAATTATAATAACGCAAAGAAGATATTTCAAACATATTCTTTGGATTCTTTCTATACTTTATACAGTCAAAACTCTGGTACAAACGTAAGTATGATAGGAAAGGCTCTGCCTCACCCCACCGCACGTCACTGGTGCAGTGATATAGTGCAATGTATGGGGACACACAGAGGAGCATGTAGTTGAACATGCTGTGGGGCATGTGACGCTAAGGGCATTTGAAGCACATAGGAGAATATTGTCCAGTAGTATCCCCTTTTTATTTTTTTAGTTTTTATTTTATTATTATTATTGTTTTTTTTTTGGGTGGGGGCGGGCGCCAAATTACTGCCTTGCCCCGGGTGCCGAAAATCCTAGTTTTGGCCCTGGTCAAAGTGTCTCACAATGAAGGACAGTGTGTTGAACGCAGGCTCGGACTGGCCCATAGGGGTACAGGGGAAACCACCGGTGGGCCCCCTCTCACTTATACTTTATGAATATGTTACATTATACTGCACAGGACTGTGGTGTATTTTCTACAGTGCATTGCTGTTATTATTCTGGAACATTATCATACATGCACTAGCAGTATTTACTATATATATTATTTATCAAGGGGCCCAGACCATGCACTAATGGTTTGCCAAGCCTCTAAGAATGGGCTCCTACCATTGCATTTCCCCGGTGGGAGCTTCATGCCCCAGTCCGACACTGGTTGTACATTTTGGTGCAGTTTGATTTGTTTGGTCTTTCTTTTTTCACTTCATATACAACAAAACAACTAAACAAATGTATAATAATGAAGCCCTGTTTGGGATTTAAAAAAAGACAGCTGTGGAATATAATCCCTGCTAAAGCACTGCAATAAGCCTTGCTTAAACTGAAATGCAGCTGCAATAAATATTTGGATATGTAGTATAGGAGAGTAACCTTACCGTTACAGCATCTCTGACATAACACCAGTATCTAGGGGAGAAAGTAAAAGGAGCAATGTCACAACAAAGACTAACAGCAAAATAAACGAAAGAATAAGTGCAGTTAAAGACAAATCCAATGACAAATTACGAACAAAAAAAAGTACATAGCGAGCTACTTTTCGAATCAAGAATATTTTTCATTAAGTCAGTATAATACATGTAAAATGGTTAAGAGGCTGATGTAAATAGAATAACAAATGCCAATCTGGCGCTTCCCAGATATCACATTAGATGCCAAAGCAACACACTGGAAGAATTTTAGCAGAAGTGACGGCATGTGAATGCAATCTGACAACTATTCATTGGACAAAAGCAGGATACAGCCAAAACAAGATGAAAAACAAGTCTGTGGAGCATTCTATATAGCTGAAGAAAGCAGAAAGCAAAAGGACGTAAAATTGAGGAAGATCAACTCTGTGTAAATATAAATATATAAATGGTCGTTAACTGGAGGTTATGGAATTTGATTACATATTAACAACTAAGTATGCCTACATTAATTCTCCCTCCTGCATCCTGCAATTAAATACTAACTCAGGAAAGATCAAATGGAATAACATTGACCAATGAGAAAACTAATCAGAAGCTGCTGAAGATTGATATTATAGTTGCCCATCGACCATCGATGTTTAACAACAATCGGTGCTCAACAACCACCAATAAAAGATGGTTTTTCCATCGATGGAGGATATCCAATGGTTCCCCGCCATCAATTGCAGGGGCAAACTCATGTAACCCGATGTAAACCATGGCTTATAAATCTTTATTTAACACTGTAAATGTATTATCAATATGTGTGGTATAATTATATGCGGTAAATAATGCAGTATGAGACTTCAAAGAGGCATAAGGTGAGGAGAGGTGTGCCTCTTGGATATGTGTCATGCACAGGGACATTGGCCCTCATTCCGAGTTGTTCGCTCACTAGCTGCTATTAGCAGCATTGCACACGCTAGGCCGCCGCCCTCTGGGAGTGTATCTTAGCTTAGCAGAATAGCGAACGAAAGATTAGCAGAACTGCTAATAAATAATTCTTTGCAGTTTCTGAGCAGCTCCAGACCTACTCACAGATTGCGATCAGCTCAGTCCGTTTAGTTCCTGGTTTGACGTCACAAACACACCCTGCGTTCGTCCAGCCACTCCCCCATTTCTCCAGACACTCCCACGTTTTTTCCCTGACACGCCTGCGTTTTTTAGCACACTCCCAGAAAACGCTCATTTACCACCCAGAAACGCCCCTTTCCTGTCAGTCATTCACGATCAGCAGTGCGACTGAAAAGCGCCGCAGAATCCACAACAAATCTACTAAGTTTTTAGTTAAATAACTAAGCGCATGCGCCCTGCGTGCCTTGCGCATGCACATTTTGCAATAAATCGCAGCATAGCGAAAATCGGCAACGAGCGAACAACTCGGAATGACCCCCAATGACAGATGGGGAGCCGCGAGTCCTGGCAGGTGACAGTTGGGGTCAGTTGGAGAGCTCGAGGTGGGTGACGGAGGAAAGGAAGGAGATGGTCGGTCACAGGGAAAGTAAGCGGAGAGCCTCGGACAATGGGGGTAATTCCAAGTTGATCGCAGCAGGAATTTTGTTAGCAGTTGGGCAAAACCATGTGCACTGCAGGGGAGGCAGATATAACATGTGCAGAGAGAGTTAGATTTGGGTGTGGTGTGTTCAATCTGCAATCTAATTTGCAGTGTAAAAATAAAGCAGCCAGTATTTACCCTGCACAGAAATACAATAACCCACCCGAATCTAACTCTCTCTGCACATGTTATATCTGCCTGACCTGCAGTGCACATGGTTTTGCCCAACTGCTAACAAAATTCCTGCTGCGATCAACTTGGAATTACCCCCAAGGAGCGGTGTGGACCCCGGTGACTGGAGAGCTGGGGGGAGCAGAGCCGAGGAAAGCCCGAGCTGTCTGAGCAGCAGGAGGAGAAGACGCAGGCGATCCATGGAGTGCTGCGGTGGTGATCCCCAGTGCAGTGCTCGCTGTACCCAGGGAGAGCAGAAGCATCACGGAGGGGGCCAGATACGTCAGTGGGAGGGGTTACCGATCCTCCCGGCAGGCGGGGAGAAGCAGCGCTGCTCACTCGGAGAGTGATACCAAAGGAGGTGCAGCCTGTAGGACTTACATCGGGAGGCGGACCGGACCGGAGCTCCCATCAAAAGGCTCATGGGGTGCGGTTTCAACGGAGGCCACCCAGAGAAGGTGATCACAGCCAGGAGTGACAGCGGGAGGCACAGCTGGAACGCAGTGTGAGGTACTTAGTAGTAAACTCTCACAGCAGCACTACGGAGAGGTATGACTGTCACTCACCCCATCATCCCTCTGTAAAAGCCCCATTCCACAGCCACCCAGGCCTCCATTATACAGTGAGACATTTAGTGCCGGTAGCCGCCCCGGCATCCATTATACAGTGTAACACTTAGTGCCTGTAGCAATACAGAAAGGCATTTACCAGTTTATATGGCTTAGAAAGTAACCTGATAGTGTAGCTGCCCAGAACTGAGTTTAACCGCCCAGGGTGTGGAAACTGCAGCACTCCAGGTTGTGTGAGTCGATACTGAACCAACCAGTCCGTCAGGATGAGACAGCATTTCTAGCCCATTTGCCAGCTATCCACCTGTAATATGGCATGTGACCATTGGTGCTGATATCTCACCCCGTTTGGAAGGGTTCATCGTATGAGTAACTCATTATGGCCACAACGGACTCATAAAGGCGAGAAACGCGGTGTTATATATGGTCATTCAGCCCAAAGCATATTATCTGTGAAGGAACCCCTGATGCATCCTTATTCGGACCTCGAAAGCTAATTCATATGGAAATACAAATAGCCCCCTAGAATAGAAGGTTTTCGTTGCTCGGAGTCCTTTATCCTCGTTTTTGGCTGACTACACTGGGCCCCCAACTGTGCACCAAAGCAATAGTCAGGTATACCTGCACGGAACTCCATAGCGATAACCCGCTCCTAAAGCACTTACAACTATTAATTGAGTGATCCCAATAGATTGAGATACCTAGGTGAATGTGAATACTGAACATACACTAAATTCACCTTCTCAAATGTTTTACCGGTTCTACATTTTTTGTCATGCATGCAAGGGTAAATTGTATACTACACTAGAGTCTTTAATATAAGTACGTATCCGAGTTACATATCTATCAGACACTCCTGAGGAAGCCTTGATAGGTGAAACGCGTTGAGGACCTGTTCTGAACACCCCTGACCCGGGCATTCACTGTGGACATACCCTGTACTGCCTAAAAAACATCGGATTATCCAGATAAGCTTTATGAACTTTATTCTTTTTTTTAAATTATTTTTATGACCACTCTTAGCACATGAATTAAAATCTATGTCTTTTAGCCTGTGATTTTCATTTACACACGGCGAATCACGAACCACGGTATTCTATATCCCCACGGAGGACGATCACTCTTGAAAAAGACCTTTAATGAAATGCTGTTTGGTGTTTATATTATGGTACGCTGAATACCTATCGATTTATGTGAACCCCAATATATTTGATAAGTAAATTCTGCACTATGAGAGGCATCTCTCGTTCTGGTTAATTACAGACCTTGCTGTCCTGCGAATAGACCGATTGGAAGACATCCTCTTTGAGACACCCGCTTACGTTAAACCTGGTGACCAGTTGTGGTGCAGATAACTAATTGGAGGAATCAGCCGCTATAATTTTGATGTGCCTGCTAAAAATCAAATTTCCGGTACGCAGATTACCTATAGACATTTTATCGTAAATAACCAAGATTGGCATGAAGATACTGCACTATTAGGCGCTTGTCCTCTCCTTTTTTTTTTCCAGATTTTTTTGCCACTAAACCTAGTGACACCCCGAAGGACTGAGCTGCCGTCTGCAGGGTATCCTGTGGAACCAGAGTGCAAGTTTGATAATTCTAAGACATTTCCTGAATATACTATACTGGTTAAAAAGGGAAGTAGCGCACCAACCATACTTTTGATTCATATATATATATATATATATATATAAATAAAACGCTTGGGTGGAGACACGCCTTGTTAATTCTATAGTAACCCGAGTTGGCAAAGTCACAGTGAGTAAGGAGGGGTTACACTCAGGATTTATGGAGGTTTTTTTTCCCCAAATGTTTGATTTTAGAGCAATTGTCGCCAGCCCGCGAAGGATGGATGTAACAAGCTATAGTCTACCCATAACAAAGTGCAGTTCATGTAATACAGTACTTCAAACATATGCAGGCCCAATGATTACAGTAAGCCACTTAACAGGTTCTCTCTCTGGTGCGATGATTGAGCACTCAGACCCACAGACACACAGCAGACTTGGTAGGAATATGTGCTGTCACTGGGCATGTGCAGCAGCTCCATTCTGCCCTTTATGCCGCATGTAGTGAGTGCTGATCATGCTGTGGGGAAAGAGGGTTTCACAGGCAACTGTGTAAAAAAGCAGCAGTGACCATCAATGATTCCCGTCAATGGTTTTCTTTCAAATCGAGGTGAATCACCATAGGTGACGACCACCGATGCTTAACCCACCGATGGCCATCTCTAGACATAGTTCAATTCATTCAATCTTTTTTAGGTCTTCTTAGGGGGAATTATGTGTCTCAGACTAAGTTTATAGCAAAGTTTTCCAAACCCCACCATTACAGTCCAGGTTTTAAGGATATCCATGCTTGAGCACAGGTGACTTATTTGGTACCTCAATTTGATTTAACTATCTATGCTGAGCCATGAATATACTTAAAACCTGGACTGTAATGGCAGAGTTTCTGAAACTCTGGTTTATAGAATCAGTTTGTAGACAGTCCTCATGATATGTGCAAACCCCATTTAGTGATGGCAAACATTCTGCCATATACTCTGCATACCCTGGGGTCCTGCTACTTAAGAGAAAGTGTTTAATTGTCTTTCATTTTCTTGTCACACTGTGAAAGTTCACCCCACATACAAGGGGCTAAATGTAATAGGCTGCGAGCTGCGGGACTTTGTGCAAGTCCCGCAAAATATGCTATGGGAAATATTGCATTTTGCTTATGTCGCACAGCTGTCCGTATACGCAGGATGCATCCGGCCCAGCAAGGGCAGTATACTGTGTGTATTTGCTGTACTCCTGGAGAGAACAGTAGTATATGCATCTGGCTTATGGCAGATGTGGGTTCACAGTGGTAGTAGTAAATTATATAAATATAATACACAATTCATACACAATATAATGAAGGGCTGGATAGTGTTAGTAAAAGATAATATTGTTGCATTTACAATGGAAAAGAAATGACAGAAATTTAAAGCACTTTTTTAAATCTATGTATAATATATATAATATTCTTGACGCTGCCCAGTATATTTGGTATCCATTCAGATGGTCGACAATGTTAAGGTGGACACTCATTAGGTTGACCACTATTGGTCGACATTGACATGGTCGACATGGACAAATGGTCGACACATGAAAAGGTCGACATGCGTTTTTCAAATTTTTCCTTTCTTTTTTGGAACTTTTTCACACTTTACGATCCACGTGGACTACGATTGGGAACGGTAACCTGCCCGAGGCGCGAGCCATTCGAGGGGACGCGGTGCACTAATTGAGGTTCCCTGTCACTTTACGCAGAAAACGACACCAAAAAAAGTAAAAAAACTCATGTCGACCTTTTCATGTGTTGACCTTTCATGTGCCGACCATTTTCACGTGACGACCATTTGTCCATGTCAATGTCGACCAATAGTGGTCGACCTAATGAGTGTCGACCATTCATACCGGAACAGTATATTTATACCTCTAAATGGTTATGGATGTGTGAGAATTATTAGTATTCTTCATGCGCAGTAAATAAATAAATTAAAAGAAAAGATTAATCTGCATTGGGAAGAAAAAAACACGAGCTAATCCGCTGACTGGATCCACAGGATTGGCCAGCGATAATCGGTGATCTATTGGGGAATCAGGGAAAAAATGTTAAAAATGTCCGATTTGCCAATCTCTACCAGTTTCAGTTGGGATTGGGAATCTGGATATTTAAACATGTTTATATCTGATGTATGGGGGCCCTTATGAGTTAGGATCACTGAGTGGAGCTTGTATGTCTCAGGTGTGTAAAAAAAAGCACAATGACTTATTCTAATACTTATTCTCATTTTCACCCTTAGCTGCTGACCCTGCAAGATCTCTGCAAACAGACAGAGGGGAGTGGTGTACTGAACATCAGAGGCTCCACAGCCGATTGGATGTTGTAGAGGAGGTAATATCCAATGTTTGCATGACTTAAAGAAGAGCTGTCATACTGTAGATATGTAAACTCATGTGATAACCGGGAGAGGTGAACAGTTCTAGATTAAGGTCACATTGGCCTGGAAGTGAAATCTATGAAGAGCCTATTGTATGCCAATTTAGGGAGTGTGACTGGTGATGTGTGGGCGTGTGGTCTGCACAGGGGGTGTGGCTATCTATATGAAAGTAGTGGATAAATGAACATACTAGCCCCCCTCCCGTCAACCAGCCCCTGGCATTAAATAAATAAAACACCAGAACATACAGATGTAGCCACGTGTATTGTTTGTCATGACTGTCTTAGTCACGCCAGCGCCCCCAATGAGAATGTATTCAGCAGCAATGGTCACAGCTAGGCGCGCATGTATTGCGTGGCTACAATCTGTACAACAAAAAAAAGTACACACAGTAAACAAAGCCAAGATAGGTTATTTCCTACCTGCAGTGGCATCCTTGACATCTTGCTGCAGCTCTCAGCTGGTGATGTAAGCTCTCTTGGTGCTTTGAAGAGATGGGTAATAAGCAGCTGCATTTTACAAGTGCCAAATACTTATTCAATCACGCCCACCCTCCCCCTTTCTGGAACTGCCAGCTAACATAAAACACTAATATTTACGGGTTTCGCTCATTGCCCCTCCATAGTTCTCTCACTGGCACCTTCTTCCATATATCCGTTTGCCCCATTCCACAGCCCTCTCACTGCTTATTCTCCCTATATTTCTATGACTGCTCACATTACCCCACCACACCTCACTGCCCTTAATGTCTCCCAGCACTCCAATTCTTTCCTCCCACTACACTATATCAAATGCAGAACCTGTGTATAACAAAGTGTACCTCTCACCAAATCATATGACCTAAAATTAGCTTCCCCTCCAGAAGGTAGGCAGAGCAAACAATTGGATAGGACTCTCAGCTTGGCTTCCTACGTGGTACCACAAGTCTCAGGAACTCTTGGTTGCATCTGGCCTTCAGATAGCCTGGGTTTGTCGTGAGAAATCACTCTTGCTCCTATCTGCTGGTCATGGCAACTGTAAGGTATCACATATAGGGCACTGGCATTTCTATAAAGGGTGGAAGGTGTGCGCTGCACATGGATCCCCGGATTTAGGGGGGCCAACACAACACCCCCCCATTTAATTATACTTATCGCACCATTGACCCGGTGTTGTCTGCCGAGCTGCAGAAATCACTGGGAAAATGGCCACCGCGACTATTTTCCAGTGATTCGCGCATGCGCAATAAAGATGTCCCGTGATCACGCTGCAGGCGACATGTTCCTAGAAACCTGTGTATGCGCTGTAGACTCTTGCGCAGCGCCAGAGTCTACTGCACTGCTGGAGAGAAGGGAGCCCCATCGGAGCCTTCACACCGGCCCCCTCCTCTCTTAATGCACCTTTGATTTAGGGGTGTATTCATTATGTTATGTGTCAGGTGAAGTTAAGTGCAATAAGCATGTCGGAGGCGTTCATCATGCCTCATTTACTATAGTATTACTTTCAAAAAGCTGCTCTTTCTGCAGAGCCAACTTTTCAGACTTGTGATACTTGTCCCCTAAAGCTGCGGTGTCCCCTTTAAACCGCGCATGCGCCTTTAACATTTTTTTGCAGTGTGCCAGTGTATTAAATACTGACTGTAAGCCCCCCATAGCTGCAGCCCCCCGCGCCACCTGAGACTGTACTCTCAACTGTAAATAGAGACTGTAAGCCCACTGCTGAGACTGTACCTGCCACTGTAAATACAGACTGTAACCCCCCTTCCTGCTGAGAGTGGTTTGCTTGTGGTGTAGTGGGACATGGGGAGGGGGGGGGGGGGAATACAAGTGAACTGCCAGATAGAAGGAAACACAGCGGGTATGTAAATGGTAGCTTGTGAAACAACTGTATTGGGTGCTGTACACCATCTCAGAATGGTTTCAATAACACTCACAAGTTCTGGAAAAAAATAGATTTTTCGAACTTGATTATCGGCATAGGGGTATATGCAATTGCGGTCGAATTGCCGCGAAAGTCGAAAAACGGGACATTTTCTACAAAAAAAAAATGTCGAATTGGATTCGTCAATGCAATACAGTACTTTTCGTCAAAATTCCTTCCGTTTCAGATTCGACTTTTTTCAAATCGACAGTTTCAAAATTCGACATGTCTGCAATGGTCAAAATGCGGCTTTTCGACAAAAGTATATTCAATTGAAAAATGTCGATTCGACAACAGTGCTTTTCGACAGCAATTTCGTCAATTTCCTTCCGCCTCACTTTGCTGGCGGGATCTAATAAAAAAAAAATTTAAAATGTATTTTTTTTTGCTTTTTGGATTGCTAATAGCATATCTATTTATATCTGAAGGTATTATCTACTTGGTTTGTCTTTTTTTGACTCACAAGTATTATTTAATTGATTTTTTAAAAGAATATTTTTTTCTTCACTCTGCTGAGGGAAATGTACCCATGATTCCACAGTTTTACCCAGGATACACTTCTGCAAAGCCCCTCCTATCTCCTCACTCCTGTTTTTGAGACTCATGGGAGAGGAGCCATTACAGTCAGCTCTCTTGTGGAATCGTTTTTTTAGGACAATCCCTGCGTTTTAAAACACAATCCTATTTTTGTACTGACTACAATAATGGAGCCTTTTTCTGACCAGATTGTGATGTTCATGCTGGCTGCAAGCATGGAGGAAGTAAGGGCTGGTGAACATCAGAATCAAAGTCAGCAAATGTCTGCATTGGGTGAGTCAGTAGTGCGTGTTTCATTTCCACGTCCACGCCAGTATCGCACTAGGCGTGAACTGGAGGATCTCAGAGAGTTCGAGGTGATTCAAAATTATCACTTATCGACTCGCGACATATGTTCGCTGTACGCTCTGTTGGAGGCCGACCTGGAACCTTGGGCACGGACCAATCGCGCAGTCAGCGGTTTCCAGAAACTGCTGGCTACGTTACATTTTTTGGCGTCAGGCACATTCCAGCCTACACTGTCTCAAACATGCGATTTTTCACAGTCGACACTGTCGCGCTGTATAACCCAGGTCATTAGGGCTTTCCGCAAATTGACGATCCAGTTCATCACATTTCCAGATACGGACAGCGGATGTCGTGAGCCAAGATTTGTTGGGATAACCCGCATCGCCTATGGAAATGAAAAAAATGGTGGGTAATATACAAAATAAAAATAAAATTAAATCAATTAAAATAAATACCTAACAGCCAGCCACCCGGCATGTTTCCTGTTTCGAAATTGTCAAACAGCGATGACTGACTTAGGATGAAGGAGTCGTGAGACGATCCAGGAAATCCCACAAAAATATTCAAAAATTTCATGTTGACATCACAGACCGCCTGTATATTCATGGAATGGAAATGTTTTCGGTTCCGAAAACATTCTTCCGAATTCTGTGGCGGTCTGATCTGCACGTGGGTACAGTCAATCGCGCCCAGAACATTGGGAAAATTGTATTTGGTAAAAAAGCCTAATTTGATCTCACGACTCTTGACCCCATTGTCTAATCCTGTTGGTAGAGCAGAAAAACGTTACCAAGAGACACACAAAGCATCGAGGCAAGTAATTGAGCGTGCCTTCGGTGTACGTAAAAGCCGGTTTAGATGTTTAGACACTTCCGGTGGTGCTCTTTTGTACTCACCGCCAAAGGTTTGCGGCATGGTAAATGCATGTTGCATTTTACACAACATATGTGTCGCAAACCGTTTGCCGGTGACTCTTCGTCGCAGTGCTATCCGACGCGGGAACCGTTCTTCTGCTCTACTGGTGGGTATGGACGAAGGAGATGATTCCTGATGGACATTGATCCAAAGCTTTTTTTCCCACTGTCTGTGAGTATACTTGTAACATTTGTATTATCGTGTAAACTGGGATTGTAATATTCTAATAAAAAATCTTTATTTATGTATTTCAGAGTTTTACGTCCTGTTGATGCAGCTTCCCAGGCCTGTTTTCCAAGTTTCGTCCTGTTGACGACCTGTTACCCCCTGTTTTTTCCTGTTGTTGGGTTGCCGCAAATATTGGGCCCGTTTATCAAACTCTACCATGGGCAACCTACTTGTGATGTGGACCTGGACCTCCGCCATGTAGCAGACAACCCCCCTCAGGTGAGATGTATTGCCCAAAACTCCCTCCTGTCCAAGTCACCCCGGTATGTCCAAAGTGTAGCCCTCCAGCATTTGCAAAACTGCACATCCAATCATGCCCTGACAGCAATGCTTACGCTGTGTCAGGGCATGCTTGGATGTGTAGTTTCTCAAGTGCCGGAGGGTTGCATTTGGGACAAAGGCCACTGTTACCTGCTTGTGTCAAAGTGTCGCTTGTACCTTGTCTTTTCCATAGAAGGGTGACGCTATTTCCAATACCTGGAACCTCATACTATTCTCTTCCACAGGTCTTGCGGAGTATCCTTCCCAAGTGGCGTGGATCATCATGGGATGAAAAGGGACACGACAGTTCTCCTGCTGTACCATGGGCGACCTAATACCACTGCATCTCATATATTACATTTTATTTACTAATAATTTAAAGAAAAACACAAAACTTCTCATTTTAAAAATGTATTTAAGAAATATAATTGTATTTTATTTTGGAATAAAAAATAAAATGTAATAAAACAAAAAAAAGTAGTGTTTGTTCTTCTTTACATTCTTTTCTTGTGTAGATATCTGTGAAAAAAAAATCCATATTAAGTAAAGACACTAATGATGTCATGTTCATTCCTTTCCAAAGAACATTTGTGTAACCACACAGCCCAGCATGACCCATTGCTGGGCTGTGTGGTTCCACAAGGGCAGGCGGTCCAAAGTGGAATAGTGGTGTCAGTGGTCAGCACTTTGACATGCCTGCACTTGTGGAACCACACAGCCCAGCATGACCCATTGCTGGGCTGTGTGGTTACACAAGGGCAGGCGGTCCAAAGTGGAATAGTGGTGTCAGTGGTGAGCACTTTGACACGCCTGCACTTGTGGAACCACACAGCCCAGCATGACCCATTGCTGGGCTGTGTGGTTCCACAAGGGCAGGCGGTCCAAAGTGGAATAGTGGTGTCAGTGGTGAGCACTTTGGTACGCCTGCACTTGTGGAACCACACAGCCCAGCATGACCCATTGCTGGGCTGTGTGGTTCCACAAGGGCAGGCGGTCCAAAGTGGAATAGTGGTGTCAGTGGTCAGCACTTTGACACGCCTGCACTTGTGGAACCACACAGCCCAGCATGATCCATTGCTGGGCTGTGTGGTTCCACAAGGGAAGGCGGTCCAAAGTTTCTTGAATATATACATTGAAACATGGCTTTACTCACCTTGGTACGCACAACACGAACTACGCCGTCCACTTCAATTTTCCACCCAATCCTATGAATAAGCCAAAAATAAACACTAGTGAATAGTAAATTCACACAACAGTGAAAGCCTATTGTGCACCAATACAATTAGGAGTTTTTTTGCAAAAAAAAAAAGTGGTATCAGAATAGCTCTTTGGCCCATCATACATGTAGCCACAAGGAGCTTTCATCCATTACCACACGCGCCCGCATACATGCCCGCGCATGTATGCCTAGACAGAAAGCTCCTTGGTAGTATCCGGTCGAGAGTGGGGGAGCCCAACACAAACATAACATTATTAAGAAAAAAAAAAAAACTAATGGGAGGGGGAGAAAGGGATACATGAAAAGCATAAGAGTAAATAAAACAATACGACCGGGCTTATGGTGGTTGTCCGTCCGGATCCTCTTCTTCCTCCTGATGGGGCGTCGATGCCCTGGGCGGCTGGGGAGTGTGTTGACTTGGCCTCGGTGGCCGTGCGGGTGTAGATGATGCGGCCGGTGTTGGTGGTGGAGGCATCTGGTGGGTGGGGTACATCCCTGTATATAATTGGTACAGCTGTGACCGTCTATACCAGGATGGTGGTGGAGGAAGGGAAGGAGGCGTCCATGTGGCTTGTGATGGCAGAAGTGGTGGTTCACCAGCGTGTTGATGAGCTGGCTCTGGGAGCTTATCGTACATCATCTGCAGTGTGGTTGCGATGATCTGTTGGCTGGATGCGGAATGTCGATGGCTCTCCGACATGTTGTCAACGCTGTGTGCCAGGCATGATGTGTTCTCCACCAGCCGGTTGATGGATGTGGCCAGAACGTGAAGGATGTCCATAGTCTCCCTGTGATCTTCTCGTCTGGTCTTTTGCATTTCTGCCGTGCTGTCGGCATGAGCCTTTTGCATTTCAAGCAGACCGTTTGCCATCTTATCCATTGTCCTCTCAATGGCGTCCAGTCTGGTTCCAATGACAACCCGAAAACTATCCTGGCTGACATTCATCTCTGCTGCCAGGGTGTGTACCCTTTGAACATTTGAGGGATCCTGCCCTTCCAATTGCATTTGTGCAGCTGAAAAGAAAATGAGAAATTAGTATATTTGTTTGAAGGCTCACAATTCGATATTTACTCACACAGGGATGTAGAACAGCAGGCTGCTGCACTTCCACCCTGTCGTCCGACGAATCCTGTAGGAGATCCGGCCTGAAGAAGGAACCAATCCCCGACGCCAGTCCGCTGCTGGTCCGTGGCACCTCTGTTTGCAAAAGAAAAAAAAAATAAGATTTTACTCACCGGTAAATCTATTTCTCGTAGTCCGTAGTGGATGCTGGGGACTCCGTAAGGACCATGGGGAATAGACGGCTCCGCAGGAGACTGGGCACATCTAAAGAAAGATTTAGGACTATCTGGTGTGCACTGGCTCTTCCCCCTATGACCCTCCTCCAAGCCTCAGTTAGGAACTGTGCCCAGAAGAGCTGGCACAATAAGGAAGGATTTTGAATCCCGGGTAAGACTCATACCAGCCACACCAATCACACCATATAACACGTGATAGGAACCCCGGTTAACAGTATGATAAACAATTGGAGCCACT
The DNA here is from genome assembly GCF_028390025.1 of Pseudophryne corroboree. Classification (NCBI taxonomy): domain Eukaryota; kingdom Metazoa; phylum Chordata; class Amphibia; order Anura; family Myobatrachidae; genus Pseudophryne; species Pseudophryne corroboree. The sequence goes on along the minus strand of NC_086446.1, from coordinate 190,320,737 downwards.
GAAGAGATGGCTCACAACAAAACCCGATTTTTGTAACAATAACTATGTACAAGTATTGCAGACAATCCGCACTTGGGACGGGCGCCCAGCATCCACTACGGACTACGAGAAATAGATTTACCGGTGAGTAAAATCTTATTTTCTCTGACGTCCTAGTAGATGCTGGGGACTCCGTAAGGACCATGGGGATTATACCAAAGCTCCCAAACGGGCGGGAGAGTGCGGATGACTCTGCAGCACCGAATGAGAGAATTCCAGGTCCTCCTCAGCCAGGGTATCAAATTTGTAGAATTTTGCAAACGTGTTTGCCCCCGACCAAGTAGTTGCTCGGCAAAGTTGTAAAGCCGAGACCCCTCGGGCAGCCGCCCAAGATGAGCCCACCTTCCGTGTGGAATGGGCTTTTACAGATTTAGGCTGCGGTAAGCCTACCGCAGAATGCGCCAGCTGAATAGTGCTACAAATCCAGCGCGCAATAGACTGCTTAGAAGCAGGAGCACCCAGCTTGGTGGGTGCATACAGGATAAACAGCGAGTCAGTCTTTCTGACTCCAGCCGTCCTGGAAATATACATTTTTAGGGCCCTGACTACGTCCAGCAACTTGGAATCCTCCAAGTCCCTAGTAGCCTCAGGCACCACAATAGGTTGGTTCAAGTGAAAAGCTGAGACCACCTTTGGGAGAAACTGAGGACGAGTCCTCAATTCTGCCCTATCCATATGGAAAATCAGATAAGGGCTTTTACAAGACAAAGCCGCCAATTCTGAAACCCGCCTGGCTGACGCCAAGGCCAACAGCATGACCACTTTCCACGTGAGATATTTTAAATCCACAGTCTTAAGTGGTTCGAACCAATGTGATTTCAGGAATGCCAAAACCACATTGAGATCCCAAGGTGCCACTGGGGGCACAAAAGGAGGCTGAATATGCAGAACTCCTTTGACAAAAGTCTGAACTTCGGGCAGTGAAGCCAGTTCTTTTTGGAAGAAAATCGACAGAGCCGAAATCTGGACCTTTATGGACCCCAATTTGAGGCCCGTCGTCACCCCTGCTTGCAGGAAGTGCAGGAATCGACCCAGTTGAAATTCCTCCGTCGGGGCCTTCATGGCCTCACACCAAGCAACATATTTTCGCCAAATGCGGTGATAAAGTTTTGCGGTGACATCCTTCCTGGCTTTGATCAGGGTAGGGATGACTTCCTCCGGAATACCCTTTTCCTTCAGGATCCGGTGTTCAACCGCCATGCCGTCAAACGCAGCCGCGGTAAGTCTTGGAACAGACAGGGTCCCTGCTGCAGCAGGTCTTGTCTGAGCGGCAGAGGCCAAGGGTCCTCTGTAAGCATCTCTTGAAGTTCCGGGTACCAAGCTCTTCTTGGCCAATCCGGAACCACGAGTATGGTTTTCACTCCTCGCCTTCTTATTATTCTCAGTACCTTGGGTATGAGAGGTAGAGGAGGAAACACATAAACCGACTGGTACACCCATGGTGTCACTAGAGCGTCCACCGCTATCGCCTGAGGGTCTCTTGACCGGGCGCAATATCTTTTCAACTTCTTGTTGAGGCGGGACGCCATCATGTCTACCTGTGGTTTTTCCCACCGGTTGACCAGCATTTGGAAAACTTCTGGATGAAGTCCCCATTCTCCCGGGTGGAGGTCGTGCCTGCTGAGGAAGTCTGCTTCCCAGTTGTCCACTCCCGGAATGAACACTGCCGTCAGTGCTAACACATGATTCTTTGCCCATCTGAGAATCCTTGTGGCTTCTGCCATCGCCATCCTGCTTCTCGTGCCGCCCTGTCTGTTTACATGGGCGACCGCCGTGATGTTGTCTGACTGGATCAGTACCGGCTGGTTTTGAAGCAGGGGTCTTGCCTGGCTTAGGGCATTGTAAATGGCCCTTAATTCCAGGATATTTATGTGAAGAGAAATCTCCTGATTTGACCACAGTCCCTGGAAATTTCTTCCCTTTGTGACTGCCCCCCAGCCCCGAAGGCTGGCATCCGTGGTCACCAGGACCCAGTCCTGTATTCCGAATCTGCGGCCCTCTAGTAGATGAGCACTCTGCAGCCACCACAGCAGCGACACCCTGGTTCTGGCCGATAGGGTTATCCGCTGTTGCATCTGGAGATGGGACCCGGACCATTTGTCCAACAGGTCCCACTGGAACGTCCTTGCGTGGAACCTTCCAAATGGAATTGCTTCGTACGAAGCTACCATTTTTCCCAGGACTCGTGTGCATTGATGTACCGACACTTTTCCTGGTTTTAGGATGTCTCTGACCAGAGATGACAATTCCTCGGCTTTTTCCAGTGGAAGAAACACTCTTTTCTGGTCTGTGTCCAGAATCATTCCCAGGAACAGAAGACGTGTCGTCGGGACCAGCTGTGACTTTGGAATGTTTAGAATCCAGCCGTGCTGTTGTAGCACTTCCTGAGAAAGTGCCACCCCCCCTATCAACTGTTCTTTGGACCTCGCCTTTATCAGGAGATCGTCCAAGTACGGGATAATTAAAACTCCCTTCTTGCGAAGGAGTATCATCATTTCGGCCATTACCTTGGTAAAGACCCTCGGTGCCGTGGATAACCCAAACGGCAGCGTCTGGAACTGATAGTGACAGTCCTGTACCACAATCTGAGGTACTCCTGGTGCGGAGGGTAAATGGGGACATGCAGGTACGCATCCTTGATGTCCAGGGATACCATGTAATCCCCCTCCTCCAGGCTCGCAATAACCGCCCTAAGCGATTCCATCTTGAACTTGAACCTTTTGATATAAGTGTTCAAGGCTTTTAAATTTAAGATGGGTCTCACCGAACCGTCCGGTTTCGGTACCACAAACATTGTGGAGTAGTAACCCTTTTCTTGTTGAAGGAGGGGTACCTTGACGATCACTTTCTGTGAATACAGTTTTTGAATAGCCACCAACACTGCCTCCCTGGCAGAGGGAGTTGCCGGCAAGGCAGATTTTAGGAAACGGCGGGGGGGAGACGTCTCGAATTCCAGCCTGTACCCGAGATACTACTTGAAGGACCCAGGGATCCACTTGTGAGAGAGCCCACTGTGTGCTGAAAAACCTGAGATGTGCCCCCACCGTTCCCGATTCCGCCTGAGCAGCCCCAGCGTCATGCTGTGGACTTACCGGACGCAGGGGAGGACTTCTGCTCCTGGGAACTAGCTGTGTGCTGCAGCTTTTTCCCCCTACCTCTGCCCCTTGGCAGAAAGGATGAGCCTCTAGCCCGCTTATTTTTCTGGGGCCGAAAGGACTGTACCTGATAATACGGTGCTTTCTTTTGCTGTGGGGTAGCCTGTGGCAAAAAGGTCGATTTCCCAGCAGTAGCTGTGGAAACGAGGTCTGAAAGACCTTCCCCAAAAAGTTCCACCCCTTTATAGGGTAAAACTTCCATGTGCCGCTTGGAGTCGGCATCACCTGACCATTACCTAGTCCATAACCCCCGTCTGGCGGCAATGGACATAGCGCTTATTTTTGTTGCCAGCCGGCAACTATCCCTCTGTGCATCACGCATGTATAAGACCGCGTCTTTAATATGGTCAATCGTTAGCAAAATATTGTCCCTATCCATGGTATCAATGTTTTCCGACAGGGAGTCTGACCACGCAGCAGCAGCACTGCACATCCAAGCTGATGCAATAGCGGGTCTCAATATAATGCCCGTGTGTGTGTATATAGCTTTTAGGGTACTTTCCTGCTTTCTATCAGCAGGTTCTTTTAGGGCGGCCGTATCCGGAGACGGTAGTGCCACCTTCTTTGATAAGCGTGTCAGCGCTTTATCTACCCTAGGGGGAGTTTCCCAGCGTGACCTATCCTCTGGCGGGAAAGGGTACGCAGCCATTAACCGTTTAGAAATGATCAATTTCTTATCTGGGGAAGACCACGCTTCCTCACACACCTCATTTAATTCGTCAGATGCAGGAAAAACTACTGGTAGTTTTTTCTCACCAAACATAATACCCTTTTTTGTGGTACCTGGGGTATCATCAGAAATGTGTAATACATTTTTCATAGCCTCAATCATATAACGGGTGGATCTATTGGAGGGTACACTCGTCTCATCATCGTCGACACTGGAGTCGGTATCCGTGTCGACATCTGTATCTGTCATCTGAGGTAGCGGGCATTTTATAGCCCCTGATGACATTTGAGACGCTTGGACAGGCACAAGCTGAGTAGCCGGCTGTCCTATGTCGTCAAACCTTTTATGTAAGGAGCTGACACTGTCACGTAATTCCTTCCATAAGTCCATCCACACTGGTGTCGACCCCGCAGGGGGTGACATCACATTCACAGGCATTTGCTCCGCCTCCACATCATTATCCTCATCATACATGTCGACACAGCAGTACCGACACACAGCAGACACACAGGGAATGCTCTTACAGAGGACAGGACCCCACAAAGCCCTTTGGGGAGACAGAGGGAGAGTATGCCAGCACACACCAGGGCGCTATATAACACAGGGATATCACTATACAGAGTGTTTTCCCCTATAGCTGCCTATATATTATATATATATATATATATATATATATATATATATATATATATATATATATATATATATACTGCGCCTAAATTGTGCCCCCCCTCTCTTTTTTTACCCTTTCTGTAGTGCAGGACTGCAGGGGAGAGCCAGGGAGCTTCCTTCCAGCGAAGCTGTGAGGGAATAATGGCGCCAGTGTGCTGAGGGAGTTGGCTCCGCCCCTTTTTCGGCGGGCTTTCTCCCGCTATTTTATCGTTTCTGGCAGGGGTTAATATACACCTATATAGCCTCTGGGGCTATATATGGTGTTAGTTTTGCCAGCCAAGGTGTTATTGCTGCTCAGGACGCCCCCCCCCAGCGCCCTGCACCCATCAGTGACCGCAGTGTGTGGTGTGCATGAGGAGCAATGGCGCACAGCTGCAGTGCTGTGCGCTACCTTGGAGAAGACAGAAGTCTTCAGCCGCCGATTTTCCGGACCACCTTCTTGTTTCTGGCTCTGTAAGGGGGACGGCGGCGCGGCTCCGGGAACGGACGACGAGGTCGGGTCCTGTGTTCGATCCCTCTGGAGCTAATGGTGTCCAGTAGCCTAAGAAGCCCAAGCTACCACCACTTAGGTAGGTTCGCTTCTTCTCCCCTTAGTCCCTCGTTGCAGTGAGCCTGTTGCCAGCAGGTCTCACTGAAAATAAAAAACCTAAACTATACTTTCTTCTAGGAGCTCAGGAGAGCCCCTAGTGTGCATCCAGCTCAGCCGGGCACAGAAATCTAACTGAGGCTTGGAGGAGGGTCATAGGGGGAGGAGCCAGTGCACACCAGATAGTCCTAAATCTTTCTTTAGATGTGCCCAGTCTCCTGCGGAGCCGTCTATTCCCCATGGTCCTTACGGAGTCCCCAGCATCCACTAGGACGTCAGAGAAATTAAAGTTAATAAACTATACAAAAATGGTGACCCCTCCCCCCCCACTCCCCCCCCCAAAAAAAATACAAACCTTCTCCATCCGGTGGTGCCGCTGCTCCAGGAGCTTCACTTGTCCTCAATTCTGGAGACTTTTCAAGGGTCTGGCTGGATACTTCTGCACGGCTGTCTTCAAACCCAAGAAAAGTCTCGTCCGTTAACCCTGTAGACTCAAACAGTTCGGGTGATGGGTCCACAAGGGTAGTGTCTTGTTGAGGCTCTTCGGTCACAGTGCCAGAGCTCCTGGAGAGATGACGAGCTGGTGATGGCCTGCGCGCAGGAGATGTACTTAGGCGCCCAGCTGGTGGTGTGGTCGCCGACGGTGTCTGGCGCACAGGTGACGTTCTGTACGCTGATGTCTGGCGCGCAGGTGATGGTCTGTGCCCTGACGATATCTGGCGCGCAGGTGACTTTCTGCGTGCTGACGATGTGTGGTGCGCAGGTGATGATCTGCGCGCTGCTGATGCTTGCTGCGCAGGTGATGGTCCGCGCGCTGCTGCCGATGCCTGCTGCGCAGGTGATGGTCCGCGCGCTGGCGATGGCCTGCGCGCAGGTGATGTCCTCTGGGCAGGCGTTTCTGGGGAAAAAGAACAAACATTAGCAAATAAAAAAAAAGATTAGTGCAGCTCATCTGAAAGTATTCTTACCATCAGACCTCCTTTTGGACTGCTTGGCTCCCGCCGTCTTCCGTCTTCTGGGAGGTTCTTCCTCCTCGGGAAAGCCAGCAGGACGGCTAGAGTCCACACCTCCGCGAACTCCTTGGACCATGGCAGTGTTCATGCGCCTTTTAATAACGTCCTCCCAGGGTAGCCACTTCAGATTGAGAGCCGGACCACCTCCCGTAGCTGTCTCATGTCGGCGCTGAATCCCCATCTTCTTCTTGGTCTGTCTGCGGCAATCACTGTACCGCTTCATGCAGTTTCTGGTGCTCCGGCGGTTTCCAGATACTGCAGTGACTTGTCTCGCGATGGCATCCCATATGTTTCGCTTGGTCTTAGCTGCTATGGTCTGTGCCCTTTGTCCATACAGAACGTCGTAGGACCTGTCGACGCCATGCACTAGGGCACAGTTTTCCGCCTCAGTGTATCTGGGTCCACGCGGCTTCTTCTATCCTGCGTCTTCACCAGAGGCTTCCTCCTCCGACTGATCCTCTGGCTGGCTTCTTGCCTTTAGGGATTAAAAAAAAACCATGCATTTAATAAGATCGGTATGTACCTGTGAGTGTCAGTATCCCTGGCAGTGCGCAAAGATAACTGTAGGTGTGCATGGCAGTGCGCAAACTAGGGTGTGTCAAGTTGGATGCTATTGTGTCTGTAGGTGTTGTCAGTATTTACCTGTCTAGGCCTTTTCTTTTGCTTCTGTCTTTGGTCCCTTGACGAACGTGGCTGGTCACTGGATGTCTGTTCGGTCGTATCCTCCTCCTGGGTCGGCTCCCACTCCTCATTGCTGTGCAGGGAAAGTTCTTCTGAGGGGTGGGGGGAAGGGGGGGATCGGGGCCGCTTGTCCCTGGACATCTCTGTTGTAAAAAGAAAAAAAATATATTTTTACAAATTTAACACACATTACAAAATTACATGCAACCACACTTCATGCTGCTGGGACCCCAGTGCTCAAGCAGGACCAAACAACAAAAAAATTAAAAAATTAGAAAAAAACCACAGCCAAACAAGCCAAAACCCCCCCATACAAGCATCCCTGCACATGGTGGTGGTCAACCAGTGCTACAAAAGGAGCAAAAAACTTGCTTTGGAAACAAACTACACCACATGTCGGCCACATGGCAGAAACCGACACGGTCAAAGTCAGCCCAAACAAGCCAAAAAGTACCTCCAGCATGTGCAGGCATGCACCAGTGCTAAAATATGAGCAAAAAAACATGTTTTGGGAACAAACGACATCACGTCGACCACATGTTGGATACCGACACACTCTAAAATCACACCAAACAAGCCAAAAAGCATCCCTGCACATGCTGGAGGTCAACCAGTGCTAAACTAGGAGCAAAAAACATGTTTTGGAAACAAACTACACAACATGTCGGCCACATGGCAGAAACCGACACGGTCAAAGTCAGCCTAAACAAGCCAAAAAGTACCTCCAGCATGTGCAGGCATGTACCAGTGCTAAAATATGAGCAAAAAAACATGTTTTGGGAACAAATGACATCACATGTCGACCACACTCTAAAATCACCCCAAACAAGCCAAAAAGCATTCCTGCACATGCTGGAGGTACACCAATGCAAAAGCATGACCCAAAAAACACTTATGAAAAAAAAAAAAAACGTGAAAAACTACCCCCAAACAAACAACTTCCAAAAAAACATGCAGCAATACAAGCAGGAGATATACACATACCTGCACACATATACATACCCCAAACACCCCAAAGCAACACCACATGTACACCTCATGGCACCACCCTCCCCACTACACAAACACATACATGCAACGCCAGACCACATGTGTACTTACCTACAAATGTAGAAATCGCTCCAAAAACGACTCTCCTCCGGGGTAACAGGTATCCTCCTGTCCGTCCTGGATTAAAGCCTGCTGGGTGTCCAAACGATACCACAGCAAACAACACCAATTTGCTAGCTCTGCAGCACCTCACCTCCACTCTGCAGGTTCACAAAATGGCTGCTGAGCACGCAGCAAACAAGCCCTATTAAAGGGCTCAAAACGGCGGTAAGTCGAATCCAGGACGCCCACTACTCGACGATTGGTCCGCTATTCGACAAGGGGAGTGTCGAATGAGTTTTGTATTGCATATGTCGAATTCATGGTCCCGGGCGGAGGGTTTCGGCTGTCGAGTACAGTTGAATCCTAAAACGAACTAAAAAAAGACGCAATTCAGCCAGAATTGCATATACCCCACTATTTCCACATCCTTGTACTAAAATATAGGAACAATGGAAATGATTGGGGGAGAATTATAACCAGGAGATAGAAGTGATATCTCCTGCCAGTGTCGGACTGGGGCATGAAGGGCCCACCTGGGGGAATGCAGTGGTAGGGGCCCATAGTGGTGTGGTCAGTCTCTAGAGGGGTGTGGCTAGTCACCACAGAGGCTTGTCTAATCATTGGGGAGTGTATAGTCTAAGCCCCTTGATAAATATACATAGTAAATCCTTTAGAATGTAAGCTCTCACGAGCAGGGCCCTCTTCCCTCATGTGCTTATCCTTTTTCTTACTTTAATAATCTTCAACTGCACCACATCCAGCAGTCTTCTGCCACCTGATACTTATTCCAGTGTCATCTGCTGATGTAACTATGTTTATCTACCCTGTACTTGTCCTATACTGTCATCAACTGTAAGTTGCTGTTTTCCTGTTTGATTATTTATGTACTCTGTAATTGGGCGCTGCGGAACCCTTGTGGCGCCATATAAATAAAGGATAATAATAATAATAATAATACAGCTAATGCATGCATAATAATGTACCAGATTAATAACAGCAATGTACTGTAGAGAATGCACCATATTTCAGTGCAGTATAAGGTAACATATGTATAATTTTTTAATTCTAGAACCAGATCCCTAGAGGATGAGGTGGGCCCCCCTGGCAGGGGGGCCCACCGGTGGTTTCCCCTGTACCCCTGTGGGCCAGTCCAAGCCTGTCTCCTGCATTACACAGTTAAATGAATGGCACTGAAGCCTAATGCCAGTACTGACGGGAGACACGTGTGCTGAGCGATCTTAACACAGACCGCTCAGCACACATCTCTCCCCCCCCACTCAGCACAGCGCGATGTGTGCTGAGGGAGGGGGGCGCTCACTTTACACAGCGCTGAAGTGAGCGATCCGCTAGATTGAGCCTACATGCAGCCTCAATCTAGCACCGGCGATAGCTATCGCTGGGGGGCATACACACGACAGATCCGTGCTTAAAATCTAAGCAATCAAGTCAGATTGCTTAGATTTTAAACACAGATCTCTCCGTGTGTACCCACCTTTAGTTTCTACAAAAATAGGTAAAAATGTAAATTTTCACCTACTTTTGTAGAAATTGAGGGATGATGAATAGACTCCATAATGAAGAAAATTTTCAACAAGCCTTAAGATGCATACACACTGCAGAGAAAATGAGCAGTCCACCTGCGGAACTCCCGACCAACCAACCGACCCCCCCCGGTAGACCGCCCAGTCGCTCTATTCTATTTTTCTGCATGTAATGAATACTCTGTTCCCTATGGTTCTTTTATCTGAAGAAATTCCTAGTATACGCAAGAATACCTGGCCAGTAAAGCGGATTCTGATATACATACATGCTATGCTGTATGTAATATACGTGCTGGCTATTTCCCCCAGGAATCAGCAGCACTGTGTGCATGACAGGCACCGTGCAGCACCCGGGACTCTGTATAAGGCATCACACTCCTAAGCCCACCCCCAAACTCCCATTGGCTTCTTTCACAGGAATCGGGAGTTTAGAAGAAGTGTGATGCCTTATGCTGAGTCCTGGGTGTCGCAGTGCTGCCGATCCCTGGCCGGCCAGCCAGCATATTATATAAATCAGAATATTTATGTTTATACGGGTTGGTATTGCGTGACCGGCGGTCACCTGCACTATATGGTCGGCGCTACAGCCGGCGCTGCCCCCAGAGCATCTGCACTTCCTCAGTAGGGATTACACAAGAAGAAGTGATTCATCTTTTAAAATCATGCTGTTGTCCATAGGTTTTCCATGCCTACAACTTGATTGAAAGACTGGAAAAATAGGGTCAAGTTAATGAGCAGTTAACGAACAAGGAATTCAAAGGGTTTGCACATACTGTAGACATGAAGGAGGAAATTGTAGTAATGGGTTTAATTCTTCACGTGTGCAAAAGTCAAAGTAGATAAATATCATGTCTATTTTAAATAACGTACAAAATCTAAACAACATTCACCTCTACCAGGCAGACAGCACCACCTGGTGTCTTCTAACAGGCTGGGCAGGATGTGCCAGTACTCTTTCATCTATTGCCGGAATAAATGGTTTTGGGATTGTTCCCGGCATCACTACGTTGCCGGAGAAACATAAATGGAAAATGATCTTATAGAGAAATAACTTTCACATGGGGATGCCTCTGTACATGAGGTTTGTGTCTACATTCCTCATGCTGTATAAACATAAACAGAGTATAAACAAATGTAATCTCTGTGTTTAGCAAGTGCAATACTCTGGAGAAACATAGAAATGTACACTTTTTACACATATGTTACAAATAAAAATATGAACTAAAAAAAAGTACCCCAAAAAAAATGCAACATGTTTTGAACATTCCCCAGGGAGGCAGATGTACTAAGCTGTGGAGAGAGAGAAACTACCAGCCAATTAGCTCCTAACTGGCATGTTACAGGCTGTGTTTGAAAAATGACAGGTAGAAGCTGATTGGCTGGTACGTTATATCTCCAAGGCTAAGTACATCTATCCAGTACGGGATGGACTGTGTTTTGTCAAACAGATCAACACACACAAGCAGCAACAGGACATTTAGTTTAAAATTACTAAACTGAACTACTATTATTAACATTATTTTATATAGCACCAACATTTTCCATCACTAACATATTCTATTGCGCTTTATAATTCTGAACAAAAAAGTCAAAAAATAGGATTTTAAATACCTACCGGTAAATCCTTTTCTCGTAGTTCATAAGGGATATTGGGGACACGTTAGTACGATGGGTATAGAGCGGGTCAACAGGAGCCAGTGCACTTTTAATTTCTTCCACTGGGTGTGCTGGCTCCTCCCCTCTATGCCCCCTCCCACAGGCAGTTATAGGTAAAACAGTGCCCAAAGGAGAAATGACATACTTGAGAGAAGGAACATAACAATGAGAAGTGTGGTGAGATTTATACACCAGCACACCATAACATAACTGGGCCAGCAACAGTTGGCAACATAAACAGCAACGGCTGAACAGGTAACACCTAACAGAGAACCTGCAGAAAGTCACCGCACAGAGGCGGACGCCCAAAATCCCTTATGGACTACGAGAAAAGGATTTACCGTTAGGTATTTAAAATCCTATTTTCTCTAGCGTCAATAAGGGATATTGGGGACACATTATACAGGGGTGGCCAACCCGCGGCTCTCGAGCCGCATGCGGCTCTTTCATCCACCGCATGCGGCTCAGCCGGCTCCTGGCCACTGCTGCCCTGGCCCCCTTCCCCCGTGCTGCTGCTGTCTGTGAGGGGAGGAGAGCGCAGTGTGCGTCTCTCGTTCCCCTCACTCTCCGGCGGCGGTCCGTGAGCCAATCAGAGCTCGCGGACCGGCAGCTAAGGCTGCCGGACCGCAAGCTTTGATTGGCTCACCGACCGGCGCCTAATTGAAGAGAGACACAGCTGCCGGAGAGTGAGGGGCAGGAGACGCACACGCTGTGCTCTCCTCCCCTCACAGACAGCAGCAGCGGGGTGAGCAGCACGGGGGGGGGGGGGGGGGGGGGGTTCCGACTGGGGAGACATGTATATCTGGCACTGGGGGGCATATCTGGCACTGTGGGGACACTGGTATTGGGGGCATAGCTGGCACTGGGGGGACATATTTATCTGGCACTGGGGGGAATATCTGGCACTGTGGGGACATATATATCTGGCACTTGGGGCATAGCTGGCACTGGGGAGACATGTATATCTGGCACTGGGGGGCAAATCTGGCACTGTGGGGACACTGGCATTAGGGGCATAGCTGGCACTGTGGGGACATATATATCTGGCACTTGGGGCATAGCTGGCACTGGGGAGACATGTATATCTGGCACTGGGGGGCATATCTGGCACTATGGGGACACTGGCATTGGGGCATGGCACTGTGGGGACATATATATCTGGCACTGTGGGGACATGTATATCTGGCACTGGGGGGCATATCTGGCACTGTGGAGACATGTATATCTGGCACTAGGGGCATAGCTGGCACTGTGGGGGCATATATATCTGGCACTGGAGGCATATCTGGCACTGTGGGGACACTGCATTGGGGCATAGCGGACACTTTGGGGACATATATATCTGGCACTAGGGGCATAGCTGGCACTGTGGGGGCATATATATCTGGCACTGGGGGGAAATGTATATCTGGCACAGGGGGCAGAGCTGGCACTGTGGGGACATGTATATCTGGCACTGGGGGCATATCTGGCACTGTGGGGACACTGCATTGGGGGCATAGCTGGCACTGTGGGGACATATATATCTGGCACTGGGGGCATATGTATATCTGGCACTGGGGGGACATGTATATCTGGCACTGGGGAGATGTGTATCTGGCAGTGGAGGCATATCTGACACTATGGGGACATATATGTATCTGGCACTGTGAGGCATATATGTATCAGGCACTGTGGGGACATGTGTATGTGGCACTGTGGGGACATATGTTTCTGGCAGAGTGAAGGCACCCATTTTTTGACATTTTTATATGTATGTGGCACTGTACTGGGGCATTATATGTATTTGGCACTGTACAACATGAATAAAAACGGAGTTATGACACAAGGTCATACTCCTACAAACGTCATAACGAAAGGTGTGCGCACAAAATGGGGTGTGGCTTTGTGAAAACTAGGCCACGACCCCATTTTTGCACGCGCGCCGAAGTCGCGCGCATTATTCTGCCTCTTGCCCTTGGCTACAGATCTTTTCTGGCTCTTTGCCTCTGACTGGTTGGCCACCCCTGCATTAGTATGATGGGGATGTTCCAAAGCTTCCAGAATGGGCGGGAATGTGCGGAGACATCTGCAGCACCGCCTGCCCAAACTGGGTATCCTCTTTGGTCCAGGACAGTGATTTTCAACCTTTTTTTACTCGCGGCACGCCGAACAATATTTTAAATACCATCAGTTCCCCACAGAAAAAACAAAACACACATTGGCCGTCACAGTAAAAAAAAAATCCACACATACATTGGCCTAACAGAAAAAACAATCACATTGCTCCCCACATAAATCATGTTGCTCCCCACATGAATTATTCACATTGTTCCCCCCATAAATCCATATTATCCCCACATAAATCCTATTGTTCCCCACAGGAGAAATAAAATAACAAATATTTGCCCCTACCGGTCAGCTGTCCTCCTCCGTGTCCCTCAGTGGCGGGCGTTGTTCATAGTGGAGTGCTGCGAATACTGAGCAGCTGGCGGTCGGGCAGGTGTGGATGTGGGTGGGCAAGGAAAGCTGTGTATGCATGCGGGAATTGGAAGATGTGTATGCAGGCAGATGGGCTGGCTAGGTGGTGAGACACGGCGGCCGTGACCTATGATGTCTTCAAGGCATAGGTCACATCCAGAGCACGACTGATCCTCTAAGAAGAGCCCAGGCCAACAGTTCACTCTGAAGGTGCAGGAAGCTGCTCTGGCTCCGCGGCACACCTTGCAACTGGTCATGCCGTGGCACACTGGTTGAAAAAGCCTGGTCCAGGATATCAAACTTGTAGAACTTCACAAAGGTGTTCTTCCCCAACCAGGTAGCGGCTCGGCATAGTTGCAAGGCCGAGACACCACGGGCAGCCGCCCAGAAAGAGCCCACCGATCTAGTAGAGTGGGCCTTTAGAGACTTAAGAACAGGTAAGGCTGCCGACACATAGGCCTGTTGGATAGCAAGTCGAATCCAATGAGCAATAGACTGCTTTGAAGCAGGGCAAACCTTCTTCTGCGCATCATACAGCACGAACAAGGAATCAGTCTTTTTGATCCGAGCTGTACGCTTGACATAGATCTTCAAGGCACGCACAGCATCCAATGCCTCCAGAGGGAGTAGAAGCGTCAGAACAGGATGGAACCACAATAGGTTGATTCAGATGAATCGTGGAAACAACCTTCGGCAGGAACTGCTGTCTAGTATGGAGCTCCGCTCTGTCCTCGTAAAAGATAAAATTGGACTTTTATACGATAAGGCACCCAATTCTGAGACACGTCTAGCAGAAGCCAGGGCCAGTAACATCACCGTCTTCCATGTGAGGTACTTGTCTTCTACCGGCATCAGAGGTTCAAACCAGGAGGACTGTAGAAATCGTCATACCACATCCAAATCCCAAGGAGCCGTAGACGGCACAAATGGAGGTTGGCTGTGAAGCAAGCACCCCTTGCAAGAAGGTCTGAACTTCAGGCAGTATAGCCAACTTCTTTTGGAAGAAGATCGAAAGAGCTGAAATTTGAACCTTAATGGATCCAAGACGTAAGCCTTGATCCACTCCAGCCTGCAGGAAACTAAGAAATCTTTCCATATCGACGCCAGATATTATGATAGTGTTTCGACGTCACAGGTTTTCTTGCTTGCACCATAGTGGCAATGACCTTTTTGGAAAGTCCCTTGTGAGCTATGATGTTACGCTCAACTTCCATGCCGTCAAACGAAGCCGCCGTAAGTCCAGGTAGATGAAAGGTCTTTGTTGAAGAAGATCTCTTCTGAGTGGTAGAGGCCAAGGGTCTTCGACAGACATGTCGAGAAGATCCGCGTACCACGCTCTCCAGGTCCAATCTGGGGCAATCAGAATTGCTTGTACTCCTTGATGGTGGATCCTATTGAGCACCTTGAGGATCAACGGAATCTGAGGAAATATGTAGACCAGCTGGTAAGGCCAAGGCGACGTCAGTGCATCCACTGCGCATGCCTGAGGGTCTCTGGTTCGCAAGCAATAGGAGTGAAGTTTCTTGTTGAGGCAAGATGCCATCATGTTGATCTGGGGGCAACCCCACCGGTCGATGATCTGTTGAAACACTGGAGGATGTAGGCCCCACTCCCCTGGGTGAAGATCGTAGCGACTCAGGAAGTTCGCCTCCCAATTGTCCACTCCCTGAATGAAGATTGCGGACAGTGCTAGTGCATTTCTTTCCGCCCAGAGGAGTATTCTTGATACTTCTCACATGCAGGCTGTTTTTTGTCCCTCCTTGTCGATTGATGTACGCCACAGCCGTAGCGTTGTCCGACTGTACCTGGATTACTTGATCTCGGAGCAGAAGGGAGGCCTGAATCAGGGCATTGTAGATAGCCCAAAGTTCCAGAATGTTGATCGGAAGTACAGTGACAGTCCCCCCATCCTCTCATCCGTCATGAGGAGAATCCAATCATGAATTCCGTAGCATCAACCTTCCTGGAGATTGGAAGACTGCAGCCACCACAGGAGTGAAATCCTGGCCCAGGGGGACAGTTGAATCACCCGGTGCATCTGAAGATGGGATCCGGACCATACTGGATGGCCTCGTACGAGGCTACCATCTTTCCCAACAATCTTATGCAAAGATGAATAAAAACTTGAGTCGGTCAGAGAACCATGCGAACAATTTCCTGGAGAGTTCTCACTTTGTCCTCTGGAACACTTTCTGTGCTATAGTATCCAGTAGCATTCCCAGAAACAGGAGCCGCTGAGATGGCTCCAGGTGGGACTTCTGTAGATTGAGGATCCATCCGTAATGTGACAGAAGGTGTATAGTGCAATCTATATGTAGCAGTAGGAGCTCCCTGGAACTCGCTTTTATCAAGAGATCATCCAGGTAAGGGACCATGTTGACCCCCTAGACCCCGAGCTGGAACATCATTTCCGCCATCACATTCGTGAACACCCTTCGGAGCTGTAGATAGGCCAAAGGGTAACGCCTGGAACTGGTAGTGATCGTTCAGCAGGGCGAACCTCAGATAGGCCTGATGAGGAGGCCAAATTGGGATATGGAGGTAGGCGTCCTTGATATCCAAGGACACGAGGAATTCCTGACATTCAAGGCCTGGATTTCAGATTCAAAATTGGCCTCTCAGACCAGTCTGGTTTAGGCACAATGAACAGACTGGAGTAGTAACCTTGTCCTTGCTGTTGCAGGGGTACTGGAACAATGACTTGGCACTGGACCAACTTTGTGATGGCCTGTAGTAGCGTAACATGCATATTTTCCAAAGCTGGTAAGCTTGATTTGAAAAATCGTTGGGGAGGAGCACCGTCGATCTCCAGCTTGTAATCCTGAGAAATAAGTTCCCTTACCCAGGTGTCCTCGCAGGAACTTTGCCAGATGTGGCTAAAGTGACGTAACCGGGCTCCCACCTCGAGATCCTCCCGGGGTGGGCGGGCACCAATATGCTGAGGTACTTGCGGAAGCTGAACTGGTGCTCTGTTCTTGAGAGTTGGCAACAGCTGGTTTCTTAGTTTTACCCCTGGTACCTCTAGCTGCATTTGATGCACCTCTGGCCCTAGATCGAAATCTAGTGGACCGAACGGACTGAGTAGACGGTCCCGGGAAGGTACTTCTAGCAGGAGGAGCCCCCGAGGGAAGAAACGTGGATTTCCCAGCAGTAGCTTTGGAGATCCATGCGTCCAATTCGCCTCTGAAGAGCCATTCGCCTGTGAAGGGAAGAGATTCCACTTTGTGTTTGGAGTCAGCGTCTGCAATCCATATGGCTCTGCGTGCTGACACAGCCATAGCAGTGGTTCTAGCATTAATATTGCCAATCTCTTTTAGGGAGTCACAGAGGACTCTTGCCGTGTCCTGAATGTGTTTTAGGAAAGTCACTGTTGTAACTAGGGTCATGTCACCCGAGAGACCCTCCTGATTTTGAGTAGCCCAGGAGTGATTTGCATGCGTCATCCAGCAACCTGCAATGACTGGTCTTTGAGATACACCTACCAATGTAGATAGATTTCAGTGTGGCCTCAATATTCCTATCCCCCGTGTCCTTTACCGTAAGGGAGCCTGGAGCCGGGAGTATCTCCTTCTTAAGGAGATTGCTTAGATCTTAAGCACGGATCTGCAGTGTGTATGCCCCCCAGCAACAGCGATGCGCGGCTATCGCCGGTGCTAGATTGAGCCTGCAATCTAGCGGGTCGCTCACTTCAGCGTTGTGTGAAGTGAGCGGCCTCCTGTTGTCGTCCCCCTGGGGGGGGGAGGGGAGATGTGTGCTGAGCGGTCTGTTAAGATCGCTCATCACACATCTCTCCCGTCAGTACTGGCCTTTAGAGAGGCGAGAGACAGACTTCTACAGCCGGAGATTCTTCCCAGAACTTTCTACCCTCCGGGGCAAAGGGGAATGTATTCAAAAACTGTTTTGACACCTGATAGTTCTTATCTGGATTCTTCCAGGCTAGCTTAAATAAATCATCTAATTTTTTAGAATCAGGAAATGTGACAGTCAGTTTGTCTTGAGGGAGGAAAAACGACTGCTGATTTGCAGCGTCCTCTAGGGGGAGCTTTAGCACATCCCTTATAGATAAAATGAGGGGTTCAATACCCTGTGAAGGAGTGGAATCCCCACCTAAGGGATCCACACCGTCCCCATCATCCTGTATGTCATCAGAATCTTATAGAAGTGCATGTACAGCACGTTTTTGCGCACCTGTATTAGACAGGGGGGGATGGCGAACATCAGCCCTAGCAGCTAGATCTGCTACTGCTTTTTGCAGTTCTTGTGTTTTGTTTGCATTTGCAGTGAGCTGAGATGACATATCAGACATCATAGTTTTGATAGCCCCCAGCCAGGTGGGCTCGTGACTCTCCCCCACATTGTTCTCAGCATTTTGTGAGCACTGACTACACTGCTCACATGATAAGGAACCATATGAAAGAGGGGAGAATCTGGTAATACATACGCTGCATAACTTGTGTTTTACCATTATGAAGTACACACAATACACATACAACACAGATTGATTTACAATGCAAGCCTGCCGTATTGCATGTGAGAGGAGACACAGTGGAAGAGAGGACACCAGCACACCAAACGCTGTAGAACCCCAGCGAGGCTGTCAGCGTTTTTACATAACAGTGAAAACTGCTTTTACAATGAATTCCCTCAGCGGAATAATATCTGTGCACAAATAGCGGCTCTCTCCCTAATCAACACCCTGTACCAGTGATCCAGCGTGTGACAGTCTGGAGAAGCTGTGAGGCTGCTGCTTATGCAGAGGAAGGCGCCAAAATGCAGCGGAGCCCGCTCTGATGTAACTCCGCCCCCCCATAATGGCACCGTAGCTACAGATATATATTTATACTGGCCATGCCTCCTAACCATGCTGTAGCCTCACATAAATGATTAGTATAGCCATCGCTAGCCAGTCTCACACAGGGGCTATAGCGGGTCCCCCCAGGAGGGACCCGTATGCCTCACCCGCACTTCTGCCGCACCAGGAAATGGGGGACCCCCTAGCGGGGCCCCCGGTTTGTACTCACCACCGACGATCACCTTCAGGCAGCGTTAGGGGTGTGTGGCGTGCTGCGGTTGTGACAGCCAAGGTGCAGTGCCCCGCTAAACAACCCCGCAGGACGGTGGTTCTGCAGCGGGGAAGCGGCTCTGCACCTTGTGAGGCCAATGCCCCCCAACTCCCACGGCTCAGGTATGCTGTTGCCCAAACAACATACCGAAAGAAAAATAAGAGTTTTAAAATAAACTGAAGAAAACTGTGGAGCTAGCAGAGTGTGCATCCTCTCCTGAGGGCACTTTTTTCTAAACTGCCTGTGGGAGGGGGCATAGAGGGGAGGTGCCAGCACACCCAGTGGAAGAAAATAGGATTTTAATACCTACCGGTAAATCCTTTTCTCTTAGTCCGTAGAGGATGCTGGGGACACTTCAAGAACCATGGGGTATAGACGGGATACGCAGGAGACATGGGCACTTTAAGACTTTCAAATGGTGTGACCTGGCTTCTCCCTCTATGCCCCTCCTCCAGACTCCAGTTTAAGGAACTGTGCCCAGGGAGACTGACATTTCGAGGAAAGAATTTATTGTTAAACCACGGTGAGCATCTTACCAGCTCACACCTCAAGAATGCCGCAGAACGTGGCATTCAACAGAACACAAGCCAACGGCCTGAAGAATTTTCAGAAATATGCTGACAAAAATCGTAACATAACCTGTGTGTAACCACAACCAATAACTGCAGATACAGTACGCACTGGGACGGGTGCCCAGCATCCTCTACGGACTAAGAGAAAAGGATTTACCGGTAGGTATTAAAATCCTATTTTCTCATACGTCCTAGAGGATGCTGGGGACACTTCAAGAACCATGGGGTTTATACCAAAGCTCTAGAACGGGCGGGAGAGTGTGGATGACTCTGCAGCACCTATTGACCAAACATGAGGTCCTCAGCGGCCAGGGTATCCAACTTGAAAAACATTTCAAAAGTGCTTCAACCCGACCAAACCGCTGCTCGGCCAAGTTGTAATGCCGAGAACCCCTGGGCAGCAGCCCAGGACAAGCCCACCTTTCTTGTAGAATGGGCCTTCACCGATTTCGGTAACTATAATCCAGCCGTGGAATGAGCATGCTGAATCGCACTACAGATCCAGCGCGCAATGGTCTGCTTGGAAGCAGGACACCCAATGTTGTTGGGACATACAGGACAAACAGAGCCTCTGTTTCCCTAATCCGAGCCGTCCAGGCGACATAACTTTCAAAGCTCTAACCCCATCCAGAGACTTTGACTCAGCAAAGACGTCAGTAGTCACAGGCACCTCAATAGGTCGGTTCCTGTAGAAAGAGGACAACCCCTTCGTAGAAAACGCTGACATGTCCTCAATTCAGTTCTATCTTCATGGAAGATCAAATAAGGGCTGTTGTGAGATAAGGCCCCCAACTCAGACACCCGCCTAGCAGATGCCAAGGCCAACAGGATGATCACTTTTCAAGTGAGAAACAGCAACTTCACCTTCTGTAAAGTTTCAAACCCACGTGATTGAAGGAACTGCAACACCACATTAAGAACCCAAGGTGCCATTGGAGGCACAAATGGAAGGTAGATGCGCAATACACCTTTCACGAAAGACTGAACTTCCAGAAGGGAAGCCAAATCGTTTTTCAAAAGAAAATTTCCAATGCAGAAACCTGGACCTTAATGGAGTTCAATTACATGCTGCATTCCCTCCAGCCAGTAGGAGATGGAGAAACACCCTAACTGAAAACTCTGCCGTTGAAGCTTTCTTGAATTTACGCCAAGACACATATTTTCACCAAAGACGGTGGTAACGTCTAGACGTTACTCCTTTCCTGGCCTGAATAAGTGTGGGGATGACTCCCATGGAAATACCCTTTCGGGCTAGAATCTGGCGCTCAACAGTCATGTCGTCAAACGTAGCCGCGGTAAATCCAGGTACACGCACGGCACCTACTGTAGTAGGTCCTCGTGAAGAGGAAGAGATCCAGGATCTTTTTTTTTTTTTTTTTTAATAATCAGGGCACCAAGCCCTCCTTGGCCATTCTGGGTCATGAAAATTTTTGCCCGAAACCTCGTTCTTCCTATGATCCCGAGAACTTTTGGGAACAGTGGAAGTGGAGGGAATACATACACTGACCGGAATAGCCACTGGGTCACCAGTGCATCTAACGCTATTGTCCGAGGGTCTTTTGACCAGGAACAATATTTCTGAAGCTTCTCGTGGAGACGAGATGACAACCTGTCTATTTGAGAGACTCCGCAAGGACTTGTCACCTCTGCGAAGCCTTCTTGGTGGAAGTTCCACTCACCTGGCTGGAGATCGACTCCTGGAATGAAAATTACCGACAGAGCCCTTACATGTTTTCCTGCCTCGAGGAGAACCTTTGTCACCTCTGCTATTTCCGCTCTGCTTTCCATTCCATTCCAATGCTGTTACATTATCCAACTGGATCTGCACGGGATGATCTTGAAGAAGATGTACCGTTTGTTGAAGACCTTTGTAAATGGCTCTCAATACCAGCATGTTTATCTGAAGGCAGGCTTCCTGACTTTAGCATTTTCCATGGAAGTTTTTCCTTGAGTGACAGCTCCTCAGCCTCGGAGACTTGTATCCGTGGTTA
The DNA here is from genome assembly GCF_028390025.1 of Pseudophryne corroboree. NCBI lineage: Eukaryota > Metazoa > Chordata > Amphibia > Anura > Myobatrachidae > Pseudophryne > Pseudophryne corroboree. The sequence goes on along the minus strand of NC_086446.1, from coordinate 190,299,546 downwards.
CCAGGACCCAGTCCTGAATTCCAAACTTGCGTCCCTCTAATAGGTGCGAGCTGTGTAGCCACCACAGGAGTGAACTCCTGGCTTTCGACAACAGGACTATTTTCTGGTGCATGTGTAGGTGGGATCCACTTTACCAACAGGTCCCCCTGGAATACCCTGGCATGGAACCTGCCAACCTGTATGGCCTCGTGGGCCGTCACCATATTTGCACTGATGGATCGACACTGTTGATGGTTTCAAAACTAGTATTACCATTTTCTGGATTTCCAGAGCCTTTTGCACCGGAAGAAAAACTCTCTGAACTACCCTGTCCATAATCGTCCCGAAAGACAAAATAATCTTTCCTGGAAATTTTATAATCCAACCGTGTTGTTGGAGTATGGACAGGGAGAGCGCGATGTTTTGTACCACGCACTCACTGGATCTCGCCTTTATCAGAAGATCTTCTAGATACGGAATTTTATTGACCCCTTCTTGAGGCGGGAGAACCATCATCTCCACCAACACCTTGGTGAAAACCCTCGGCGCCGTGGAGAAACCTAAAGGTAATGTCTGGATTGGTAATGGCAATCCTGAACCGCGAAACTCAGCTAAGCCTGGTAAGGAGGATAAATGGGAACATGCAGGTAAGCATCCTTTACGTCAACTGACCCCGTTATCCCCCTCCTCTAGACTGGAAAACACTGCCCCCAGTGATTCCATCTTGAACTTGAAACATTTCAAGTAGAGATTCAGATTTTAGGTTCAGGATCGGTCAGACCGAGCCGTCCGGTTTCGGAACTACAAAGAGGCTTGAATAAACCCCTCCCTTTGTTGTGACCCAGGCACCAGGACTATGTTCTGGTCCTGACATAAAATGTGAATTACCGTTATAAGTGCTTCTCTCTCTGAAAGAGACGTTGGCAAGGTCAATTTTAAAAATCGGCATGGGGAAACGTCTTGAAACCCCAGTTTGTATTCCTAGGACACTATTTGTAACACCCAGGGATCCAGGTCAGATTGACTCCAATCCTGACTGAGCAGTTTTTAGACGTGCCCCCACCCAAGCTACCTCCCACGAGGGATCCCCAGCGTCATGCTGTAGACTTGGCAGAAGCAGGGATAGACTTCTGTTCTTGGAATCTGAAGCCGTTGTAGACATCTTTTCGTCTCTTCCCCGTCCTGCGAATAAGGGGAAACGTCTCTCTGTACTTACTGGTCCTAAAAAGGACTGCATGTGAGGGTGATTTGGCCGGTGCAGAGGGAAAAAATGTCGACTTACCTTCGGTAGCCGCAGAGACTAATGTATCCAGTCCATCGCCAAATAAGGCGTTCCCTTATATGGGAGAGCCTCCATATTTCTCTTTGGAATCTGCATCCACGTTTCACTGGCGAATACCCAACGCCTGCCGAGCTGATACTGCTATGGTAGCGGCTTGTGAACTCAAGAGTCCAATATCTTTCATTGCTTCTAGCATATAGGTGGCAGCGTCTTTGATATTCCCTAACTTAAGGAGCATCTCATCTTTATCAATCGTGTCAAATTCTGAGGACACACATTCTGACCATTTTTCAATAGCGTGACTCACCCACGCGCAGGCAATAGTGGGTCTGAGCAGTGTACCATTAGCAACATAAATGGATTTTAATTTAGTTTCATCTTACGGTCTGCCGGCTCTTTTAGTGAAGCCGTGCCAGGTGCAGGGAGAATTACTTTCTTTGTCAACCTGGACCGTGCACCGTCTAACACAGGGGGTGACTGCCGGGAAAGAATATATTACGCCCGTGGGAGGGAGTTGATCTATTTCCCTGGAGTCCCCATCGTCGACACAGGACTAGAGTCCGTGTCGGTAGCAGTAGCCATAACATTTAAATGGACTTCATGTGACCCAGAAAGGGTCGCCTGCAGATGGAAGAATCGAATGCTGACCAACATATCTTATACATATTCCGCATTAGATACAGCTTTATCTAATCTCTTATTGATATGATGCATACCACCACGTATTTCATGCACCCATGCAGGCTCTTGGTGTGCCGGTAGCGTCACCACCTTACAACTCTGTGTCCCCAAATGGTTTCCTCCGTGAAGGAACTCTCCGCCACAGATATGTCACCCACGTGTATCACACACACCTACAGACACACTGGGACTGATAGGGGACAGACCTCTGTCAGAGGGACACAAAAAGGATTAGCCAGCTCACACTTCAGTGAAAACACACAAATCTGCGAAATATAACATAAACAGACCTGCAGCGCTTTATAATATGACATATACCTCGCCCCCCCCCCCCCCCCCCCCCCTTTTATATGCACCCTGATACAAATCAGCAGTGAAGGGAGGACCAGCGTTTCTCCTGAGAAAATGGTGCAGAGAAGTGTGCTGGCTTAGTGAGGAAGAAGCCCCGCCCCCATAATGGCTCGCTTCTCCCGCTCTTAATTAAATAATTATTTTTACTGGCGGGGGTAGGACAGAGTGTGTTTATGCCCCTTTTGACAAAAACGAGTGTATTAACTGCCCAGGCGCTCCCCCTGCACCCTGCCTATGTCTAGCAGTGCATTGTGTGGCTGTGAGGATGAAGCTCCGGCCCCTCAATGGCGCGGTTCATCCCGCTATTTTCCAATGAATATTTATACTGGCGGGGGTTAGGACAGTACCTTGGCACTTATGTCCCCTCTTTCCAGTGCCTTTTTGAGGATTTATATGCTGCCCAGGGGGCCTCCCTTCCAGCGCCCTGCACCCTACAGTGCCACTGTGTGTGGGAGCACGGCGCGCAGCGCGATCGTTGTGCGGTACCTCAAAAGCCGTCACTGAAGTCTTCTTTTCTTCTTCTACTCACCTGTCTTCTGACTTCTGGCTCTGCAAGGGGGGTGACGGCGGGCTCTGGGAATGAACCCCTAGGCGTACCTAGTGTTCCAAACCCTCAGGAGCTAATGGTGTCCTGTAGCCAAAGAAGCAGAGCCTTTAAACTCACTAGAAGTAGGTCTGCTTCTCTCCCCTAAGTCCCACGAAGCAGGGAGACTGTTGCCAGCAGTTTTCCCTGAAAATAAAAAACCTAAAATAAAGTATTTTCAGAGAAACTCAGTAGAGCTCTGAGTGCATCCAGTCTGCCTGGCCACAGATCTAAACTGGAGTCTGGAGGAGGGGCATAGAGGGAGGAGACAGGTCACACCATTTGAAAGTCTTTAAGTGCCCATGTCTCCTGCGGATCCCGTCTATACCCCATGGTTCTTGAAGTGTCCCCAGCATCCTCTAGGACGTATGAGAAATTTAAAGTGCACTGGCTCCTGTGGACCCCATCTATACCCATCGTACTAATGTGTCCCCAATATCCCTTATGGATGCTAGAGAAACTAGGGTACTGAATAACAGACAGAGAGGTAAGAGCACCCTGCTTTCCTATTGGGAATAGGAATTTGATACATGAGGATAATGGCTACATATTGCAAATGGTCAGGCCCACTGCTGGATTTCCCGCTAGGCACAAACCTAGGGGCGCCACTAGCTGGGGGTGGCACAGCAGTCCCCCTGCACCAGAGCTTTCAGTGGCCCAATTCAGCCGCTGCTCTTTAGACAAAGAACAAAGACTACATACTTCAGTGGTAGTATCAGGTGTGGGCGCATGTACAGTCAGGAGGCCTATCATATCTGTCCTACAACAGATTATGGATGATAGTGAAGAAATGACGGTGCCGGAGGAGACTGCTCCCTCTAGCATCCAGAGGAGCGGTCCCTCTGGCGCGGTTGGGATAAAAGATAGTGAGGTACCTAGTCAGATGGTGGTGGTAGGGGATTCTATCATCAGGAAGGCAGATAGGGCAATCTGCTACCGGGACCGTGATCGCCGTACAGTCTGTTGTCTCCCGGGTGCTCGGGTAGGGCACAATGCGGACCGGGTAGATAGATTGTTGGGAGGGGCTGGGAAAGACCCGGCGGTCTTGGTGCACGTTGGCACCAATGACAAAGTTAACGGAAGGTGGGATGTCCTTAAGAAAGACTATAGGGACTTAGGAAAGAAACTGAAGGCAAGGACATCTAAGGTAATATTCTCGTAATCATTACCCGTGCCACGCGCTAGTCCAGGGAGGCAGAGGGAGATTAGGGAGGTAAATGTGTGGCTTAGGGATTGGTGCAAGAAAGAGGGGTTTGTGTTCCTGGAACACTGGGCGGACTTTTCAGTCAGGCGCCATCTCTTTTGTCGTGACGGAATGCACATGACTGAGGAGGGGGTAGCGGTGCTGGGGGGAAGGATGGTTAGAATGTTGGAGGAAATTTTAAACTAGGAGCCTGGGGGGAGGGTTTAGCTAGAAACTACGGGTCATGCAGTGAGAATAGTGGGGATGGCGGTAGTAAACGAAATGGGGGAGAAGTTGGGGGGAGGGTAAGAGCAGGCGGTAAGGTTACTAACATGGGTACTAAAAGAGATTTTACCAAAGCACTAACCAATGACGATTACAGGTCATCATTGCTACATAAGGTGAAAGATGTCCCTAACGCAAGGGAAAATACTTATCTTAGTTGTATGTATGTAAACGCCAGAAGCATTACTGGTAAAAAGGGTGAACTAGAAATACTTGCAGCAAGCAAACAGTATGATATTATAGGCATTTCTGAAACTTGGTGGGCGGAATCTCATGATTGGACAGTCAATCTAGAGGGCTATACACTGTTTAGGAGAGACAGACTCAATAAAAGGGGTGGAGGGGTGTGTCTTTACGTAAAGCTGTTGATTAAAACCTGATATACGGGAAGATATTCAGGAGGGGACTGTAGACACTGTCGAGACATTATGGGTAGAAATTGCATGCGGGGAAAAAGGAATAAAAAAGTTAGTATTGGGTGTATGCTATAGGCCGCCTGGTATCAACGCATCTGATGAGGAATTGTTACTAAAGCAAATTGAAAGAGCAGCAGGAGTAGGAGACATAGTAGTGATGGGAGATTTTAACTATCCAGAGATAAACTGGAAAAACGATTCATGTGATACTGCTAGGGGTAATATGTTTTTAAACACACTGAATGATAACTACTTAGTTCAACTAATTGAGGAACCAACTAGGTACAATGCAATCTTAGACCTGGTATTAACAAACAATGGGGATTTGGTATCAGGTATTATAGTAGGGGAACCCATAGGAAACAGCGACCACAATATGGTCACATTCAATATCAGTTTCCATAAACAGCCCTATACTGGCTCAACTAGGACTCTAAACTTTAGCAAAGCAAATTTTGATAAGATGAGGGTATTTTTCAGGGATATTGAATGGGAAGGTTTGTTTTTAGGAAAAAATACTACGGAGAAATGGGAGGTACTAAAATTCCTGCTAGCTAAAAATACACTCAAATTTATTCCTACGAGCAGCAAAAAAAGGAATACAAATCATAAACCGATGTGGCTTAACAAAAAGATTAAGGAACGTATGGGCAAGAAAAGGCGAGCATTTAAAAAATACAAATCTGACGGGGAAGCAGAGTCATTTCAGCACTATAAGGAATGTAACAAAATATGCAAAAAGGAAATAAGAGCGGCTAAAGTAGAAACTGAAAAACTAGTAGCAAAGGAAAGCAAAGCGAATCCCAAAAAATTCTTTAAATACATTAATAGCAAGAAATTAAAAAAGGAGAGTATAGGCCCTTTAAAAGATAAGTTGGGAGTCTTAAGCAAAAATGATAATGACATAGCGCACACACTAAATTAGTTTTTTTCAACAGTATTTACTAGAGAGGACCCAATTCAGGGACTAACATATAATCTCAATAATGAGAATATCCCACTGATAGGTACTTATTTAAGCGAGGAAGTAGTCTGTGACCGATTAAAACATTGAAAGATTAATAAGTCACCAGGTCCCGATGGTATTCACCCAAGGGTTCTAATGGAGCTTCATTCTGAACTTGCAAAACCGCTATTTTTGATCTTTAAGGATTCAGTAATATCAGGTATGGTTCCCAAAGACTGGCGTATAGCGGAAGTAGTGCCTATATTCAAAAAGGGAAGTAAAGCTGAACCAGGTAATTATAGACCAGTTAGTCTTACATCTATAGTGGGGAAAGTATTGGAAGGTATTCTGAGAGATAGTATTCAGAAGTTCCTTGAAGTCAATAAGGTCATTAAAAGGAATCAACATGGGTTTATGAAGGACAGATCCTGTCAAACCAAATTACTTGGCTTTTATGAAACAGTAAGCGCAAACCTAGATCAGGGTAAAGAGGTGGATGTAATCTTTTTAGATTTTGCCAAAGCGTTCGATACTGTACCACACATGAGACTTATCTACAAGCTACAAGAATCAGGGCTAGGAAGCACAATATGCACTTGGGTCAAACACTGGTTAGATAATAGGGAGCAGCGCGTTGTGGTTAATGGATCTTTTTCAACTTGGACTGAAGTGCTAAGTGGTGTGCCGCAAAGCTCAGTATTAGGACCGCTATTGTTCAATATTTTCATTAACGACCTAACAGAAGGTCTAGAGAGCATGGTGTCAATTTTTGCAGATGATACCAAATTGTGTAAAGTTATAAATGCGGAGGGCGATGCCGAGTCGCTTCAGAATGACTTAGTTAAATTGGAAGCTTGGGCAGCGAAATGGAGAATGCGCTTCAATACAGACAAGTGTAAGGTAATGCACTGTGGTAACAAGAACAAAAATAACACCTACCTACTAAATGGGGTAAAATTAGGGGATTCTGTACTGGAAAAGGACTTAGGTGTCCTCATAGATAGCAAACTAAGCAGTAGTACCCAAAGTAGGACTGCAGCAAAGAAGGCAAATAAGATATTAGCATGCATAAAACGGGGAATTGATGCTAGGGACGAGAGTATTATACTCCCGTTATATAAATCACTTGTGAGGCCACACCTTGAATACTGTGTACAATTCTGGGCACCTTACTACAAAAAGGATATCCTGGAGCTAGAAAAGGTTCAAAGGCGGGCGACCAAACTAATTAAAGGTATGGAGATGCTGGAATACGAGGAAAGGCTTGCAAGACTAGGCATGTTTACACTGGAAAAGAGGAGATTAAGAGGGGACATGATCAACATTTACAAATATATAAGGGGACAATATACAGATCTTGCGCAGGACCTGTTTTTGGTTAGATCAACACAGAGAACTCGTGGACACTCGCTCAGGTTAGAGAGGAGATTCCATACAATACGGCGTAAAGGCTTTTTTACGGTAAGGACGATACGTGTTTGGAATTCCCTGCCTGAGGGAGTTGTAATGGCCAACTCAGTCAACACCTTTAAGAATGGGTTAGATAAATTCCTAATGGATAAGGATATCCAGGGTTACGGGGCATTGTCACGCACTATGATTATTATAAAAAAGAGGGGTTAATCGGAACGGCAGTCAGCAACTTCAATCAAAATTTTATACAAAATAATCGTGCATAGGAGACCACAAATAGGTTGAACCCGATGGACAATTGTCTTTTTTCAACCTTAGATACTATGTTACTTAAAAGATAGCTGTATAGATAGCGGATAGATGTATAGAACAAGTTGAACCACACATTTCCAGTTTGACCATTAAAATGATTGCCTCAAATAATATAGATGTGTTTGGTGATAGTGGTGGTGGTCAACGACCATGTGTGCCATCAGTAGCAAAAAATACATACTAATTGCTGACTAATTATACCAGGCCAGTCTGGTTATTAGATACATTTCTGCCAAGCCTTAATGTGCCATAAGCTGCATACATCTTCAGGAGTTAGAAGCATCACTTGTCTACAATAGACCGTAAATATATCAAGTGAAAAAAAAAAAAAAAGAATCAACAATACTGCATAACAAAGCTTCCAATAGGAATGTATAATAACCCTTATGACAAAGAGCAGCAAGCGTTTTTATCTAAATGTTGTAACGTACAGGAGGGTGGGGAAGGGGGTAAGCAAGGGAGGTAAAGAAAGTGGGTAGGAAGTGAGGGAGCAAGTACAAAAAATTGAAGCACACTATAATAAAAAAATATTATTATTCTGCAGTCCCTAGCATAGGGGGCTCCAATTCTTGTGAAAAGCTCTTTAACCTGTCATTGAGAAGGCTTGTTATATATCCCATGGAAGCATTATACCAGATATGAGAAGTGATTATAATAATGCTTGCCATGTTTAGAGTTTTACAGTCTTTAGCTACAGTATCTGGGACCTTGCTGGATTACAATTATGTTTGCTTATGGCTTTGAGAGAATGGACAAAGAGAGGATTATTATTATCCTTTATATGGCGCCACAAGAGATCCGCAGCGCCCGTTACACAGTACATAATCAAATGAGCAAACAAGAAAACAGCACTTACAGTTCAAGACAATATAGGACAGGTATAGAAAACCCGGGGTTAGATGCCATCAAAGGGAGTAAGGAGAATAAGATTGTGTAAGTAAGAAAAGGAATGGCACATGAGGAAAGAAGTCCCTGCTCTTGCGAGCTTACAATCTAAAAGGTGAGGTGCTAACAGACCGGGGTGACACAGAAGGGGTAGACAGTGAGCATAGACAAGAGGGTTAGGAGGAGAGTTGGCTGGGTTTGGTGAAGAAGTGGGTCTTGAGAGTCCGTTTGAAGTTTTGTAGAGAGGTGGAGAGTCAGATGGGGAGAGCTAGAGCATTCCAGAGATAGGGAGCAGCATGTGCAAAATCTTCTAGGTAGGAGTGGGAGGAGGTAATCAGTTGGCAGGAGAGGCGGTGTGCATTAGCAGAGCGAAGAGGATGGGTGGGAATGTAAAGAGAGATAAGGTCAGAGATGTAAGGGAGAGAAGAGTGGGTGAGGGCTTTGTAGGAGAGTGTGAGAAGCTTGAATTGGATTGTGAATGGGAAGGGTAGCCAGTGAGGGTCCTGCAAGAGAGGGAATGTGGATGTAGTACGTTTGGTGAGGAAGATGAGACAGGCAGCAGCATTGAGGATAGATTGGAGTGGAGAGAGGCATTTTTGAGGGAGGCCAGATAGGAGGAGATTGTAGTAGTCCAATCTGGAGATGTCCAGTGAGTGGATGAGGATGTTAGTAGCATCCTGCATGAGAAAGGGTCTGATCCTGGAGATATTTTTGAGATGGAAAATAAGAATTTACTTACCGATAATTCTATTTCTCATAGTCCGTAGTGGATGCTGGGGACTCCGTAAGGACCATGGGGATTATACCAAAGCTCCCAAACGAGCGGGAGAGTGCGGATGACTCTGCAGCACCGAATGAGAGAACTCCAGGTCCTCCTCAGCCAGGATATCAATTTTGTAGAATTTTACAAACGTATTTGCTCCTGACCAAGTAGCTGCTCGGCAAAGTTGTAAAGCCGAGACCCCTCGGGCAGCCGCCCAAGATGAGCCCACCTTCCTTGTGGAGTGGGCATTTACAGATTTTTGGCTGTGGCAGGCCTGCCACAGAATGTGCAAGCTGAATTGTACTACAAATCCAACGAGCAATAGTCTGCTTAGAAGCAGGAGCACCCAGCTTGTTGGGTGCATACAGGATAAACAGCGAGTCAGATTTCCTGACTCCAGCCGTCCTGGAAACATATATTTTCAGTGCCCTGACAACGTCTAGCAACTTGGAGTCCTCCAAGTCCCTAGTAGCCGCAGGCACCACAAATAGGTTGGTTCAGGTGAAACGCTGAAACCACCTTAGGGAGAAACTGAGGACGAGTCCTCAATTCCGCCCTGTCCGAATGGAACATCAGATAAGGGCTTTTTCAGGATAAAGCCGCCAATTCTGACACGCGCCTGGCCCAGGCCAGGGCCAACAGCATGACCACTTTCCATGTGAGATATTTTAACTCCACAGATTTAAGTGGTTCAAACCAATGTGACTTTTGGAACCCAAAACTACATTGAGATCCCAAAGTGCCACTGGAGGCACAAAAGGAGGCTGTATATGCAGTACCCCTTTTACAAACGTCTGAACTTCAGGGACTGAAGCTAGTTCTTTTTGGAAGAAAATTGACAGGGCCGAAATTTGAACCTTAATGGACCCCAATTTCAGGCCCATAGACACTCCTGTTTGCAGGAAATGTAGGCATCGACCCAGTTGAATTTCCACCGTCGGGCCTTGCTGGCCTCGCACCACGCAACATATTTTCGCCAATTGCGGTGATAATGTTTTTGCGGTTACATCCTTCCTGGCTTTGATCAGGATAGGGATGACTTCATCCGGAATGCCTTTTTTCCTTCAGGATCCGGCGTTCAACCGCCATGCCGTCAAACGCAGCCGCGGTAAGTCTTGGAACAGACAGGGTCCTTGCTGGAGCAGGTCCCTTCTTAGAGGTAGAGGCCACGGATCCTCCGTGAGCATCTCTTGAAGTTCCGGTTACCAAATCCTTCTTGGCCAATCCGGAGCCACGAATATAGTGCTTACTCCTCTCCATCTTATCAATCTCAGTACCTTGGGTATGAGAGGCAGAGGAGGGAACACATACCCTGACTGGTACACCCACGGTGTTACCAGAGCGTCTACAGCTATTGCCTGAGGGTCCCTGGACCTGGCGCAATACCTGTCGAGTTTTCCCAACGGTTTATAATCATGTGGAAGACTTCTGGGTGAAGTCCCCACTCTCCCGGGTGGAGGTCGTGCTGAGGAAGTCTGCTTCCCAGTTGTCCACTCCCGGAATGAATACTGCTGACAGTGCTATCACATGATTTTCCGCCCAGCGAAGAATCCTTGCAGCTTCTGCCATTGCCCTCCTGCTTCTTGTGCCACCCTGTCTGTTTATGTGGGTGACTGCCGTGATGTTGTCCGACTGGATCAACACCGGCTGACCTTGAAGCAGAGGTCTTGCTAAGCTTAGAGCATTGTAAATGTCCCTTAGCTTCAGGATATTTATGAAGTGATGTCTCCAGGCTTGACCATAAGTCTTGGATATTCCTTCCCTGTGTGACTGCTCCCCAGCCTCGCAGGCTGGCATCCGTGGTTACCAGGACCCAGTCCTGAATGCCGAATCTGCGGCCCTCTAGAAGATGAGCACTCTGCAACCACCACAGGAGGGACACCCTTGTCCTTGGTTACAGGGTTATCCGCTGATGCATCTGAAGATGCGACCCGGACCATTTGTCCAGCAGGTCCCACTGGAAAGTTCTTGCGTGGAATCTGCCGAATGGGATTGCTTCGTAGGAAGCCACCATTTTACCCAGAACCCTTGTGCATTGATGCACTGAGACTTGGCTCGGTTTTAGGAGGTTCCTGACTAGCTCGGATAACTCCCTGGCTTTCTCCTCCGGGAGAAACACCTTTTTCTGGACTGTGTCCAGGATCATCCCTAGGAACAGAAGACAAGACGTCGGAACCAGCTGCGATTTTGGAATATTGAGAATCCAACCGTGCTGCAGCAACACTACCTGAGATAGTGCTACACCGACCTCCAACTGTTCCCTGGATCTTACCCTTATCAGGGAATTGTCCAAGTAAGGGATAACTAAAATTCCCTTCCTTTGAAGGAATATCATCATTTCGGCCATTACCTTGGTAAAGACCCGGGGTGCCGTGGACCATCCATACGGCAGCGTCTGAACTGATAGTGACAGTTCTGTACCATAAACCTGAGGTACCCTTGGTGAGAAGGGTAAATTTTAACATGAAGGTAAGCATCCTTGATGTCCCGAGACATCATGTAGTCCCCTTCTTCCAGGTTCGCAATCACTGCTCTGAGTGACTCAATCTTGAATTTGAACCTCTGTATGTAAGTGTTCAAAGATTTTAGATTTAGAATCGGTCTCACCGAGCCGTCCGGCTTCGGTACCACAACAGTGTGGAATAATACCCCGTTCCCTGTTGCAGGAGGGGTATCTTGATTATCACCTGCTGGGAATACAGCTTGTGAATGGCTTCCAAAACTGTCTCCCTGTCAGAAGGAGACATCGGTAAAGCCGACTTTAGGAAACGGCGAGGGGGAGACGTCTCGAATTCTAATTTGTACCCCTGAGATATCACCTGAAGGATCCAGGGGTCTACTTGCGAGTGAGCCCACTGCGCGCTGAAATTCATTGAGACGGGCCCCCCACCGTGCCTGATTCTGCTTGTAAAGCCCCAGCGTATACTGAGGGCTTGACAGAGGCGGGAGAGGGTTTCTGTTCCTGGGAACTGGCTGATTTCTGCAGCCTTTTTCCTCTCCCTCTGTCACGGGGCAGAAATGAGGAACCTTTTGGCCGCTTATCCACGAAAAGACTGCGCCTGATAATACGGCGTCTTCTCATGTTGAGAGGCGACCTGGGGTACAAACGTGGATTTCCCAGCTGTTGCCGTGGCCACCAGGTCTGAAAGACCGACCCCAAATAACTCCTCCCCTTAATAAGGCAATACTTCCAAATGCCGTTTGGAATACGCATCACCTGACCACTGACGTGTCCATAACCCTCTACTGGTAGAAATGGACAACGCACTTAGACTTGATGCCAGTCGGCAAATATTCCGCTGTGCATCACGCATATATAGAAATGCATCTTTCAAATGCTCTATAGGCAAAAATATACTGTCCCTATCTAGGGTATCAATATTTTCAGTCAGGGAATCCGACCACGCCATCCCAGCACTGCACATCCAGGCTGAGGCGATTGCTGGTCGCAGTATAACACCAGTATGTGTGTAAATACATTTTAGGATACCCTCCTGCTTTCTATCAGCAAGATCCTTAAGGGCGGCCATCTCAGGAGAGGATAGAGCCCTTACAAGCGTGTGAGCGCTTTTTCCACCCTAGGGGGTGTTTCCCAACGCACCCTAACCTCTGGCGGGAAAGGATATAATGCCAATAACATTTTAGAAATTATCAGTTGTTATCGGGGGAAACCCACGCATCATCACACACCTCATTTAATTTCTCAGATTCAGGAAAACTACAGGTAGTTTTTCCTCACCGAACATAATACCCCTTTTTGGTGGTACTCGTATTATCAGAAATGTGTAAAACATTTTTCATTGCCTCAATCATGTAACGTGTGGCCCTACTGGAAGTCACATTTGTCTCTTCACCGTCGACACTGGAGTCAGTATCCGTGTCGGCGTCTATATCTGCCATCTGAGGTAACGGGCGCTTTAGAGCCCCTGACGGCCTATGAGACGTCTGGACAGGCACAAGCTGAGTAGCCGGCTGTCTCATGTCAACCACTGTCTTTTATACAGAGCTGACACTGTCACGTAATTTCTTCCAACAGTTCATCCACTCAGGTGTCGACCCCCTAGGGGGTGACATCACTATTACAGGCAATCTGCTCCGTCTCCACATCATTTTTCTCCTCATACATGTCGACACAAAAGTACCGACATACAGCACACACACAGGGAATGCTCTGATAGAGGACAGGACCCCACTAGCCCTTTGGGGAGACAGAGGGAGAGTTTGCCAGCACACACCAGAGCGCTATATATATACATACAGGGATAACCTTATATAAGTGTTTTTCCCCTTATAGCTGCTGTATAGTTAATACTGCGCCTAATTTGTGCCCCCCTCTCTTTTTTAACCCTTTCTGTAGTGTAGTGACTGCAGGGGAGAGCCAGGGAGCTTCCCTCCAACGGAGCTGTGAGGGAAAATGGCGCCAGTGTGCCGAGGAGATAAGGCAGCCGATAAAGGGGCGGAGCCTATCTCCCGTTTTTTTATGTATTTTGGCAGGGGTTAAATGCATCCATATAGCCCAGGAGCTATATGTGATGCATTTTTTGCCATCCAAGGTGTTTATTATTGCGTCTCAGGGCGCCCCCCCCAGCGCCCTGCACCCTCAGTGACCGGAGTGTGAAGTGTGCTGAGAGCAATGGCGCACAGCTGCAGTGCTGTGCGCTACCTTGTTGAAGACAGGACGTCTTCTGCCGCCGATTTTCCGGACCTCTTCTGCCTTCTGGCTCTGTAAGGGGGCCGGCGGCGCGGCTCTGGGACCCATCCAAGCTGGGCCTGTGATCGTCCCTCTGGAGCTAATGTCCAGTAGCCTAAGAAGCCCAATCCACTCTGCACGCAGGTGAGTTCGCTTCTTCTCCCCTTAGTCCCTCGATGCAGTGAGCCTGTTGCCAGCAGGTCTCACTGAAAATAAAAAACCTAAACTAAAACTTTCACTAAGAAGCTCAGGAGAGCCCCTAGTGTGCACCCTTCTCGTTCGGGCACAGAGATCTAACTGAGGCTTGGAGGAGGGTCATAGGGGGAGGAGCCAGTGCACACCAGATAGTCCTAAAGCTTTCTTTAGATGTGCCCAGTCTCCTGCGGAGCCGCTATCCCCCATGGTCCTTACGGAGTCCCCAGCATCCACTTAGGACGTTAGAGAAATGGCAGGTTTGTGAGAGGTACTGAAGGTGTGGTTTGAAGGAGAGGGAGGAGTCAAGGATTACTCCAAGACAGAGCACTTGGGGGCTAGAGGAGATAGTTGTGCCATCAATGAATAATGAAATTGTTCAGCTCAGTCTTAGACATGTTAAGTTTAAGAAAGCGCTGGGACATCCAGGAGGAGATAGCAGAGAGACAGTTGGAGATACGAGTGAGGAGAACAGGGGAGGAAAGGTAGATTTGAGTATCGTCAGCGTAGAGATGATATTTTAAGTCAAAGATGCTGAGGACGGAAACCAGACTGGAAAGTGTCAAGCAGTGAGTGGGAAGAAAGAAAGATAGTGAGGTGGTTGTAGACAATACGCTCAAGGAGTTTGGAGGCAAAAGGGAGAAGAGATATGGGTCGGTAGTTGGAGAGATTGGTTGGATCAAGGGTAGGTTTTTTAAGAATAGGGGAGACAAGTGCATGCTTGAAGGCAGAAGGGACAGTGCCTGATGAGAGTGAGAGATTGAGTAGATGGGCAAGAAGGGAACAGGCAGAAGAAGTGGAGAAGGCGGGAGGGAATAGGGTCAAGTGGAGGGGGGTGAGGACCGGGATGAGGACCATGACTTCCTCTCCAGATACAGGGAAGATGTCAGAGTTGGTAGGAGGATCAAAAAGTATTTATGTCACACCAATTTGTACAATTAAATCGGATATACTGCCCCAAAATTCTGTTCTATATGGACATTCCTCCCATATAGATTAGAAGGGTCTGACACCCCCACGTTGACTTCAACATAAACTTGAAGTTTCAGGGTAAATGTGGAGTCTAGAATGTACTAGATATCATCTTGGAACATTTTTTTAATGGCATTATTTACAGAGGGAGATCTGCTTTTGTTTTGTTTTCATTTCATCTCTCAGTAACTACACATCAGACAATTCTAATTATCAATTATTTTTGTTCCTACTACATACTAGTGGGTCATGAATGTGTGTGTGTGTGTGTGTGTGTGTGTGTGTGTGTGTGTGTGTGTGTGTCTATAAAGGTATCAAAACACTATACTAAAATGATGAATGTAAAATTAACTAGATTTAAATTATGCATTATATTCTTCAAATACACTTAGATTCTATGATTACTCATTTTATAGATTGAAGGCCAAGTTATTACTTCTACCACATTGTTATATTTATATGGGGTCATTTTTTTATACTGCTTAGTCTGTGTAGCCATTTGACTAGTCTTTTCTGTACTACCACGGTGTGTGATGGTAATGGTTCTACGTGACTAGATTAACTTTCCGCTCAGGTCTCGCTTTCTTTGTGCTACATGTGGTTTACCCATTAGCATCTAGACATCCATATATTAATTACTTTATTAAATGTTCAGTGTTTTTCGCAGACTTATTTTATAGGAACTATATTTATTTTATGGCGTTATTAATTTAGCTTGCCTAGAGGTGGTTGGAGTTTCTATTTTTTTGTTGTTGCATCTGTTATGAAGGTATTGTAGGTAGCAGTTCTCTTTTAATCATTCTGTCATGTGTTGCGTTTGGTTTTGATAGGTGGTGCCATTTGTGTAATTGCATTTTGGGTACCTAAAGTATTGAATGGCAACTTGTTGAATATTATGTAGTTTAGGCCAATTTCACAGGTTTGTAAAATCTTTTGTAAGGTAATTAGAGTCAAGATGAGTTCTCAGCATATATCCTGATCTATTGAGTTTTAATTGGATTCAATCTGTTGAAACTGAAATGCTTGCCCCAGGTCAATGTCGAGATGAATGCAAGTAATTTCTCCTGCATTGTGTGCATGTAATAACAGCATATATTGTTTGCATCTCTTCAGCTGAACCGCCCCTATCACTAGCCTTAATTTCATACACATCATCCTTATCAGTGACGCTTGCACCATCTTTCCTTGACACGAAGGACCCATCAGAAAAAAACATTTATTTACATGTACAGAGAACGCTGCATAGCTTGCGATTCTGTCTGAATGACCGTTATAGACCAGTAACGCCAAAGTGGAGCTGTAATTTAAAACGCAGAAGATGCTGTAGACCACAGGTTCTCAAACTCGGTCCTCAGGACCCCACACACTGCATGTTTTGCAGGTTTCCTCACAGAATCACAAGTGAAATAATTAGCTCCACCTGTGGACCTTTTAAAATGTGTCAGTGAGTAATTAATACACCTGTGCACTTGCTTGGTTACCTGCAAAACATGCACTGTGAGGGGTCCTGAGGACCGAGTTTGAGAACCACTGCTGTAGACAAATGGACTTGCATTAAACTCTGAATTAACCCACATCTAACCAGCTTTCATCCAACGGACCAACTAAATGATCACACAGCAGCCATCTGCTGATATGCAGTTGCTGGCCTGTTGGCGTGAGTTCGAGTGTCGGTGTTACATGTTGCTGCAACTGCAATCCGCCCCCTTCATGGGGAAGAGGATTCTCCCCTAAGACTGAAAAATAATGTATAACATGTCACTGATCACAAGTAAATGCTATGTACAGAATTGTAATAGAATGTATACAATTTATTTTGCTTTAAGTCTAATCCGTTACCTCTAAGCGGATGAGGAATGTTCTGCTACTCACGTCTCTACCCCCCCTCCCCATCCTCCCTTTCAGCGAGTAGAGAAAACGGTGGAGTACATGTACGCTGAAGTGAATTCTTTGCTGGACAGCATTTCAGGAGCTTCCTGGGCACTGCTGCCTACTCCCAGTGGCCCTCTCTTGGATATTTTTGAGGAAGGTTAGTAAACTTATTCAAGCCCACTAATTTATCTCTCACAAACAAAATATTTAGCACATGTAAGTAGCCAAAAGCCTACGCGTTGGCCATGGTACTTTAAAATATATATATTTTTTTTTACATTTTTATGAATCCAAGTACAGAGTTCACATCCAATGGATTTGGTCAACTAAAACATTTATTTGTAGAATTGTCCACTGTTGGTGTTAAGCTGGGCATACACATGTAGAGAAAATCAGCCTGACATCCTGCAGTTATCGTGGACATACAATGTAAGATATTTCAGTGTATGGACCATAATATCTGTGCCCTGCCTCTGGGGAGGAGATATGTCCCAATTCCTTCCTATGTAATAGAACATAAGAAATGTCCATCAGTCAGCAATGGCAGGGCATACAATGCCTGATGTGGCAGGCTTCCACATTAGAAAATATTGCATCAGATGGACATGCTGGATGATCCGGCATGCCCAATTGATTGATAGAGATTTTCAGATTGGTTGCCCACATACATCGTACAATTATCTGGGTGACCCACCAATATCGGGCGGATCGACCAGATAATTGCAGCACTTATGTCTTTCATTAGAGATAGCAGATTAAGGAAGAACCCCTAAACGGGAAAATAATGCTTCCCTGACACTAGAGAAAGTCAGTAGCTTTTTCCATTAGGAATATTTGTTTTTGACAAGCTTAAAAATTTGTATTTATCATATTTTTTTACTTCTTTTATATTTTATTTAAATAGTATAACGTATGAATGGTCCATAGTTTTCTTTAAAAAGTAACTGTTTAGTAACGCTCTAAGTACTGATATTCAATTGACATTTTCCAGCTACCCAACAAGTTTCAGACAAACATTCCAGAGCTTTCCAATTTCTCACTTCCGGAAGACCTGCTGTTTTCTTTTGGTCTTTTACTCTACAAAGTAGCAAAAGCGGTAAAAAAAAAAAAAAAAAGTTATGGGTAACAGAAACTGGCTTTCATAGAAGGCAATTTACATTAATGCACTACAAAACTTTTTTTTTTTTTAATGAGAAAAAGCCAGAGTGGATGTCACAAAAGTAATTCTAGGATTGTTTCAATGATTTCACAAACCTTCACTGAGTCAGAGTTTAACAAACTCTGCCATTATGATCCCTTTTTTTAAGGATACCCATGCTTGAGCACAGGTGACTTAGCACCTCAGTCAATTTGATTTAACCATCTGGACTCGAGCATGGATATCCTTATAACCTGGACTGTAATCGCAGAGATTGGGAAGCTTTGCACCAAGTCACTTTTGAACTGTACTTGAAAAAAGTGGGCATAGTATATAAGGCTTCAGATCACAATATATTGATAGAAGATTTTGTTAATATATTATTACTGCCAAAGAATATATATTTTATCACTCTAAGATTTTGTTCAGGTTTTTCCAAACTCGGCTCTCAAGGCACCCTAACCGTCCCGGTTTTAAAGAGATACATATTTGTACACAGATGGTATAAACAAACTGACTGAGGTATTTAATATGTTGCCTGTGCTTAAGCATGGATATCTTTAAAACCTGGACTGTTAATCTTAAAAGTGTGTACCCAGTTTATCTGTCCAGTCTGGCTGATTGGAACAAACATGTGGTAATGTATCAACCATTTTCTCCCAAATGTGAGAAAATTGACAAAAATGTTTGGATAAATTGGTTAAATCAAACCAGCCAGACAGATAATCTTAAAGTGTGTACCAACTTTAGACCACATTTACCAACATGATCTGATTGGACTATGATCTGGGGGTAAGTTGGGGACCACATTACATATTTGGTGAAGTGTACCAATTGCCAGAGATCACTGTAGAGATGGGGAGATATGTATCAAGCTTTGGAAAGCATTAAAAAAAAAAAAAGAGATTGTTGCTTTTGGGTCATTTCTCCACTAACATCTCTTCAAGAATTGACACATCTCCTCCATAGCATCACATGTTGTAAGTAATGAGCATTTGACTTAAGTCTCACAAATCAAATGCTCAGTCCTAGGCAGGAAATCATTATTGCTTTGCAGTTAGAAGTTATGAATTGTAAATGGCAAGTACATGTTCTAGCACAATGATTTTCCTAAAATACAGTACAATACATTTTAGATGTTTATAATACAATTTCAAAATAAGTTATATAGCCTGGGATAATTCATTACACATACTTGAAAATAACATTTAAAATCTGTTTAAATGAGGAAAACCGTGGCAACCAATTTCTTACACATCTTTTCTTTCAGACTCTAGATGAAGATCTTCCCCATTCTCCGCTGTAGGACATGACCCTCTTCTTCACTCAACACACAATGTTTTTTCCCCAATGTGCACTGTGTGATTAGAAAAGTATACGGTATTTTATTAAACCAAGAGCTTGTGTTCTGGTGCTTTCCAAGGAGCTGTGTGGTATGAACTGTTCACTAGTGAAACATTTGTAATGAGAATTATATTAAAAAAAAAAAAAAAAAAATTGCTTTAAATTGAAAACTGTTTCAGTTTCAAATTAAAATTTTATATGAATTATTCTTAAAGGATGACCATCATTTTCTTTCAAGGTTTCAAAATAGAAGTAAAATAATAACTTATGTATTGCTACTAGCTATACCACCCAGTGCTTTCATTTCAGTGTCAAGTATGTGCACCTAAGGAAGGCATGGTTGCTGTAATGGTTAGCATTATTGCCTCACAGCACGGAGATCTTGGATTTGATTCCCACCAAACCCCAAATGGTGCAGGGTTTGTATGTTCTCCTAGTGTTTTTGTGCTGGTACATTAACATACTGGTAGATTAATTGGCTCCTGTCAAAAACATTAACCCTAGCGTGTATGTGTGTCAATGTCATAGGGTATATAGATTGTAAGCTCCACTGGGGCAGGGACTGATTTGAAGGACTGAAATATTCTCTGCAAAGCGCTGCAGAATATGTGCGCTATATAAATTTCTCTATCGTCCTAGTGGATGCTGGGGTTCCTGAAAGGACCATGGGGAATAGCGGCTCCGCAGGAGACAGGGCACAAAAAGTAAAGCTTTTTCAGATCAGGTGGTGTGCACTGGCTCCTCCCCCTATGACCCTCCTCCAGACTCCAGTTAGATTTTTGTGCCCGGCCGAGAAGGGTGCAATCTAGGTGGCTCTCCTAAAGAGCTGCTTAGAAAAAGTTTAGCTAGGTTTTTTATTTTACAGTGATTCCTGCTGGCAACAGGATCACTGCAGCGAGGGACTGAGGGGAGAAGGAGTCAACTCACCTGCGTGCAGGATGGATTGGCTTCTTGGCTACTGGACATCAAGCTCCAGAGGGACGATCACAGGTACAGCCTGGATGGTCACCGGAGCCGCGCCGCCGGCCCCCTTGCAGATGCTGAAGTCAGAAGAGGTCCAGAATCGGCGGCTGAAGACTCCTGCAGTCTTCAAAAGGTAGCGCACAGCACTGCAGCTGTGCGCCATTTTCCTCTCAGCACACTTCACACGGCAGTCACTGAGGGTGCAGGGCGCTGGGAGGGGGGCGCCCTGGGAGGCAAATGATTACCTATAAAGGCTAAAAATACCTCACATATAGCCCCTAGAGACTATATGGAGATATTTAACCCCTGCCTAATTTTTCTAAATAGCGGGAGACGAGCCCGCCAGAAAAGGGGCGGGGCCTATCTCCTCAGCACACGGCGCCATTTCCTCTCACAGCTCCGCTGGTCAGGACGGCTCCCAAGTCTCTCCCCTGCACTGCACTACAGAAACAGGGTAAAACAGAGAGGGGGGGGCAAATTTATGGCGATATTTTGATATAACAAAGCAGCTATAAGGGAGCACTTATTATAAGGCTATCCCTGATATATATATAGCGCTTTTGGTGTGTGCTGGCAAACTCTCCCTCTGTCTCCCCAAAGGGCTAGTGGGTCCTGTCTTCGTTAGGAGCATTCCCTGTGTGTCTGCTGTGTGTCGGTACGTGTGTGTCGACATGTATGAGGACGATATTGGTGTGGAGGCGGAGCAATTGCCAAATATGAGGATGTCACCCCCTAGGGAGTCGACACCAGAATGGATGCCTTTATTTATGGAACTACGGGATAGTGTCAACACGCTAAAGCAGTCGTTTGACGACATGAGGCGGCCGGACAATCAATTAGTGCCTGTCCAGGCGACTCAAACACCGTCAGGGGCTGTGAAACGCCCTTTGCCTCAGTCGGTCGACACAGACCCAGACACAGGCGATGACTCCAGTGGTGACGGTGACGAATCAACCGTATTTTCCAGTAGGGCCACACGTTATATGATTTTGGCAATGAAGGAGGCGTTACATTTAGCTGATACTACAGGTACCACTAAACAGGGTATTATGTGGGGTATGAAAAAACTACCTATAGTTTTTCCTGAATCAGAAGAATTAAATGACGTGTGTAATGAAGCGTGGGTTGCCCCTGATAAAAAGCTGATAATTTCAAAGAAATTATTGGCATTATACCCTTTCCCGCCAGAGGTTAGGGAGCGCTGGGAAACACCTCCTAGGGTGGACAAGGCGCTAACACGCTTATCTAAACAAGTGGCGTTACCCTCTCCTGAGACGGCCGCACTTAAAGATCCATCAGATAGGAGGATGGAAAATATCCAAAAAAGTATATACACACATGCAGGTGTTATACTACGACCAGCTGTAGCGACTGCCTGGATGGGCAGTGCTGGGGTAGTTTGGTCAGAGTCCCTGATTGAAAATATTGATACCCTGGACAGGGACAATATTTTACTGTCGTTAGAACAAATAAAGGATGCATTTCTTTATATGCGTGATGCACAGAGGGATATCTGCACACTGGCATCACGGGTAAGTGCTATGTCCATTTCGGCCAGAAGAGCTTTATGGACGCGACAGTGGACAGGCGATGCGGATTCAAAACGGCATATGGAAGTTTTGCCGTATAAAGGGGAGGAGTTATTTGGAGTCGGTCTATCAGATTTGGTGGCCACGGCTACAGCCGGGAAATCCACCTTTCTACCTCAAGTCACTCCCCAACAGAAAAAGGCACCGACTTTTCAACCGCAGCCCTTTCGTTCCTTTAAAAATAAGAGAGCAAAGGGCTATTCATATCTGCCACGAGGCAGAGGTCGAGGGAAGAGACAGCAACACGCAGCTCCTTCCCAGGAACAGAAGCCCTCCCCGGCTTCTACAAAAGCCTCAGCATGACGCTGGGGCTTCTCAAGCGGACTCGGGGACGGTGGGCGGTCGTCTCAAAAATTACAGCGCGCAGTGGGCTCACTCGCAGGTAGATCCCTGGATCCTGCAGATAATATCTCAAGGGTACAGGTTGGAATTAGAGACAGATCCACCTCGCCGTTTCCTGAAGTCTGCTTTACCAACGTCCCCCTCCGAAAGGGAGACGGTTTTGGAAGCCATTCACAAGCTGTACTCTCAGCAGGTGATAGTCAAGGTACCTCTTCTACAACAAAGGAAGGGGTATTATTCCACTCTTTTTGTGGTACCGAAGCCGGATGGCTCGGTAAGGCCTATTCTAAATCTGAAGTCCTTGAACCTGTACATAAAGAAGTTCAAGTTCAAGATGGAGTCACTCAGAGCAGTGATAGCGAACCTGGAAGAGGGGGACTTTATGGTATCCTTGGACATCAAGGATGCGTATCTCCACGTTCCAATTTACCCCTCACACCAGGGGTACCTCAGGTTCGTTGTACAAAACTGTCACTATCAGTTTCAGACGCTGCCGTTCGGATTGTCCACGGCACCTCGGATCTTTACAAAGGTAATGGCCGAGATGATGATTCTTCTTCGAAGAAAAGGCGTATTAATTATCCCATACTTGGACGATCTCCTAATAAGGGCGAGGTCCAGAGAACAGCTAGAGATGGGATTAGCACTGTCTCAAGAAGTGCTAAAACAGCACGGGTGGATTCTGAATATTCCAAAATCCCAGTTAATGCCGACAACTCGTCTGCTGTTCCTAGGGATGATTCTGGACACTGTTCAGAAAAAGGTTTTTCTCCCGGAGGAAAAAGCCAAGGAGTTATCCGAGCTTGTCAGGAACCTCCTAAAACCAGGAAAGGTGTCTGTACATCAATGCACAAGAGTCCTGGGAAAAATGGTGGCTTCTTACGAAGCAATTCCATTCGGCAGATTCCACGCAAGAATTTTCCAAAGGGATCTGTTGGACAAATGGTCAGGGTCGCATCTTCAGATGCACCTACGGATAACCCTGTCTCCAAGGACAAGGGTGTCTCTTCTGTGGTGGTTGCAGAGTCCTCATCTATTGGAGGGCCGCAGATTCGGCATACAGGATTGGATCCTGGTGACCACGGACGCCAGCCTGAGAGGCTGGGGAGCAGTCACACAAGGAAGAAACTTCCAGGGAGTATGGACAAGCCTGGAAACGTCTCTTCACATAAACATTCTGGAACTAAGAGCAATATACAATGCTCTAAGCCAGGCAGAACCTCTGCTTCAGGGAAAACCGGTGTTGATCCAGTCGGACAACATCACGGCAGTCGCCCATGTGAACAGTCAGGGCGGCACAAGAAGCAGGAGTGCAATGGCAGAAGCTGCAAGGATTCTTCGCTGGGCAGAGAATCATGTGATAGCACTGTCAGCAGTGTTCATCCCGGGAGTGGACAACTGGGAAGCAGACTTCCTCAGCAGACACGATCTTCACCCGGGAGAGTGGGGACTTCATCCAGAAGTCTTCCAAATGCTGGTAACCCGTTGGGAAAGACCAATGGTGGACATGATGGCGTCTCGCCTCAACAAAAAACTGGACAGGTATTGCGCCAGGTCAAGAGATCCGCAGGCAATAGCTGTGGACGCGCTGGTAACGCCTTGGGTGTACCAGTCGGTGTATGTGTTTCCTCCTCTGCCTCTCATACCAAAAGTATTGAGAATTATACGGCAAAGAGGCGTAAGAACGATACTAGTGGTTCCGGATTGGCCAAGAAGGACTTGGTACCCGGAACTTCAAGAGATGATCACGGAAGATCCGTGGCCTCTACCTCTAAGGAGGGACTTGCTTCAGCAGGGTCCCTGTCTGTTTCAAGACTTACCGCGGCTGCGTTTGACGGCATGGCGGTTGAACGCCGGATCCTAAAGGAAAAAGGCATGCCGGAAGAAGTCATTCCTACTTTGATTAAAGCAAGGAAGGAAGTAACCGTGCAACATTATCACCGAATTTGGCGAAAATATGTTGCGTGGTGCGAAGATCGGAGTGCTCCGACGGAGGAATTTCAACTGGGTCGATTCCTACATTTCCTGCAATCAGGATTGTCTATGGGTCTCAAATTGGGATCTATTAAGGTTCAAATTTCGGCCCTGTCGATTTTCTTTCAAAAAGAATTGGCTTCAGTCCCTGAAGTCCAGACCTTTGTTAAGGGAGTGCTGCATATACAGCCCCCTGTGGTGCCTCCAGTGGCACCGTGGGATCTCAATGTGGTTTTGGACTTTCTAAAATCTCATTGGTTTGAACCACTAAATAAGGTGGATTTGAAATATCTCACTTGGAAAGTGACCATGCTTCTAGCCCTGGCTTCTGCCAGGAGAGTGTCAGAATTGGCAGCTTTATCTTACAAAAGCCCATATCTGATTTTCCATTCGGACAGGGCAGAACTGCGGACTCGTCCGCATTTTCTCCCTAAGGTGGTGTCAGCATTTCATCTGAACCAGCCTATTGTAGTGCCTGCGGCTACAAGTGACTTGGAGGACTCCAAGTTACTGGACGTTGTCAGAGCATTAAAAATATATATTGCAAGGACAGCTGGAGTCAGAAAATCTGACTCGTTGTTTATATTGTATGCACCCAACAAGATGGGTGCTCCTGCGTCTAAGCAGACGATTGCTCGTTGGATCTGTAGCACAATCCAACTTGCACATTCTGTGGCAGGCCTGCCACAGCCTAAATCTGTAAAGGCCCACTCCACAAGGAAGGTGGGCTCATCTTGGGCGGCTGCCCGAGGGGTCTCGGCATTACAACTTTGCCGAGCAGCTACGTGGTCAGGGGAGAACACGTTTGTAAAATTTTACAAATTTGATACTCTGGCTAAGGAGGACCTGGAGTTCTCTCATTCGGTGTTGCAGAGTCATCCGCACTCTCCCGCCCGTTTGGGAGCTTTGGTATAATCCCCATGGTCCTTTCAGGAACCCCAGCATCCACTAGGACGATAGAGAAAATAAGATTTTACTTACCGATAAATCTATTTCTCGGAGTCCGTAGTGGATGCTGGGCGCCCATCCCAAGTGCGGATTATCTGCATAAATTGTACATAGTTATTGTTAACTAATTCGGGTTATTGTTGAAGGAAGCCATCTTTCAGAGGCTCCGCTGTTATCATACTGTTAACTGGGTTTAGATCACAGGTTGTACGGTGTGATTGGTGTGGCTGGTATGAGTCTTACCCGGGATTCAAAATCCTCCCTTATTGTGTACGCTCGTCCGGGCACAGTACCTAACTGGAGTCTGGAGGAGGGTCATAGGGGGAGGAGCCAGTGCACACCACCTGATCTGAAAAAGCTTTACTTTTTGTGCCCTGTCTCCTGAGGAGCCGCTATTCCCCATGGTCCTTTCAGGAACCCCAGCATCCACTACGGACTCCGAGAAATAGATTTATCGGTAAGTAAAATCTTATTATTGTTTATAAATTATGACAGGATGGGTATTCAAAAACTTGCGTAGACAGTGTAAGTCCCATTAAATTATCTTTGGTATTTTGCTGTTTCATAAGAATCTATCTGGCTAAAACGCTACTTAACTTCAATTTAACATGATTATGGCAGTAATTAATAAGCCACACTGCATGCATTCATAGTTGCAAAGATACATTTTTTTGCATTCTTCTGTTTGTTGAAGCAGATAGAAATAGCCAAATAATGAACCTTTTAAATATATAATAAGAGACCTCTAAGAAGCACTGTGTGTATAATCAGCAATTATAGTAGCAGATTTCTACTTGCACTTCCATAGGCTGTGAGCAGAAATTAGTTCTTAGACACATCGTGCAAAGTAACAGTACATTATGGCGAATCTGACTCTAGCTATAAACATAAATACATTAAAATATGTATACCTAAAGCACATGGAAAGGTCTATTTGTAATTTTTATTACCTGCTCAGGACAGGGCGTAATGTGATTTAAAAAAAAGGCATATCCTTTATAACGGCAATGAATACTCCATGTATACCTGTCTTCCCATTATAATAATATACTTGCATTGACCCATTTTCTAATAGCAGCAGCTGACACCCAGAAAACCTATTTGAATTGTGTAGTGTTTATTAATAAATAGCTGAGAGTACGTATTCAAACTGTGCCAAATCATAAAATAAAAAAGGAGTATTTAAACATAAATGACATTTCTTTAGATAATAGTGTCCATTCTCCTCTTATACAGTAGCTCCACCACACTCGCATAGCTACCCATGTTGAAATACAACAGCGGAAAAGCAAATCATCGCAATAAAAAAGGTAGAGGACAAAAGGCACAAGCTACATAAATCTTATGGCAATGTGGGAAAAGAACAAAATCATGACAATAACGGTCAATTCATTGGCTGCGCTCAGTACCACCAACAACGCAAGTTTTTCTGGACAACACAGCAGCACATTGCCTGTAATTAAGCTGATCCCAAATGAGCTGAAGAAATAATGTATAGGGATAACAAATTCAACAACATAAATTATATACGGTACAATGGACAAGTAGGGAGTTGAGAACAACTGCTAACATACATACAGAGATGGGACAAAATGGTGGTGACCACTGGAAAGAGGACAGATGAATCTCAGACAAAAGATTGCATGCAATGCACACAGTATAATTACCCAGCAACAAAGAAGAATTGCAGCCATTTTTTCTTATGACAAAACTAAACATAACCAGGTTATGGTGTGGTCTGCATACTTTAGGTTATTCTTCCACAGAGCCTAAACCAAACAGCAGAATGCTAAACGTAAAGGTGACTCCTGTAGCCCTTACCCCTAGCACATTCTCGTAGCTACCTTCATCATTTGTTTTTGTAAACAGTTGTAATAGGATTTGGTTTTGCTATGAGTCAGACCCAATGCGGAGGATTTGGCCAAATCCTAAAATAGAAGACTGTACATCCCCAATATATACATACTGTTTTACTAAAAGACAAAATGTTCTCAGAATAACTTACCAAATAAAATTCTTTCATTCAGCAAGATGTATATGTGATCAGCAATTTGCTACATTTTTAGTCTATGAATGGAACTGGGACAAATGTAGAACAAAAACCAATATTTTACTGCACAGTTTTGAAAATGTTGCTTGTCCTAGACTCATTTAATAGTCTCTGGCATGTTGGTTATACTGTATTAAGTTAGCCACTACATGCCCACACATGTTTTTATGTCTGCACAGTGCACCACTAGGAAGGATGGCTGATTTAACGTGTACATAGTCCTACTTCATTCAGTCCTGCATTATTCATGACAGGATCATTTTATGGAAGCCTCAATTATTTCAAAAACTGACACACAAATATACCATTTGCAGCATTCTTAGCAAGACAAACAGGAGCCTCATAATTTAGATAGTAAACATATTTAATTGCATATTAATTATCTGTGGACACCTTTGGAGACTTTAGAAAGTTTTAGGAAATATAGGTACAAAATGCCATAATTTATGGACGTTTCCTTTCTTACACTGAAGGCTGACAAACAACAACAAGGTCTGTCATTCATTTCTGTGTACGGATATGGTAAAAAAGAGCGAAAAAATAACTTGCAGTCACCTTTGTATAGCTAGATATATAATGTGCAACAGTAACTTCACAATGTTAAACATGAATCCCCGGGTCCACATTTACGTGTTCTCTTATACAGCCGTGTCAGGTATCATTAAAGTATACTTATAGCATAGAGCAGTACAGAGTAGAGCAGATATAACGCGTAATGCAGCACATATCACAAGACGCATAGGTGGCTTGAAAAGGCCAGTGCTGGTTTGATGGCGCAGTTACATTCTACTGGCATTAGTTTCAAGTATTCCTATGTTACAGCATTTTACTTATTCATCGCACTACTTCACAGTCGGGCCATAAAGGCAAAGGTTTTGCAGTCCTCACCCTCTCGGCGTTACCAAACTCTGTGCCCTTCCTTTGGTATTTGTGCGCTATTTAATACACTGACTATATATGGATTTATTAAGGCATCATTATAAGTGGTTTATGATACCTTCAGCTTCTACTACAGTTACTAGCCAACTGTGCATAAAAAAGGTTCTATTAAAGAGGTGTTATTAAAGAGGCACTTTGTAGACGCACTGTTTAACTTTGTGTAAATCACACGCACAATGTGTTTTGTTTTGAAGGACATTATTTTTTTTTTATATTAGATTATTGTAATTACAATTATTATTATTATTAGAAGAATATATCTAGAAAACACAGTTCATCTGCCCATTTGGTAAAAAATGACAACTGTTCAGTAGACAAATGCTAAAGATAATAAACAAATCACACATGAGATAATAGAAGAATCTGGATTAATGCAGAGAAGGAAACAACTTGAGAAGGAGGGCATGTGTGAGGGAGACCAGAGTTTGGTTTGGTGCTTTTACAAAGAGAGTGACACAGCTATATGCAAATGTTCCTTACTGCCAGACAAACAGCTCTAGGACTGTAATCAGGACTAGGCCACAGCTTAGGAGCTGGGTATATGGGAACTCAGCTGATGTTTAGACGAAGAGCAAATTAAAAAAGAAAAAAAAGGAGGAGAAAAACAGATCACAAATCTTTCAGATAGAGACAATGGTCACGTGCTCAGTCATTGCCGCCACAGAGCTTCAGCAGGGTCTTCCTGTAATCTCCTGATGTGTCTCCCTATGAAGAAGGAGAAAAAGTTGAAGACAAACAGTAAACAATCCAGAGTCCCTTTATCACATAATAATAAACGTGATCTATTTCCCTAATATGCATTTCCAATCCCACTTACATAAACAGTTCTAGACCAAGGCCTAAAGTGTTGGGTAAAAACTAGGCATGGCTGGGTAAAGTGTGAAAACATTAAGCACAAACATGGGACTAAACATGATGGTGGAACTATTTGAACTAACATTACTTTGTACAGATGAACACTGTTATTACACAACATCCATGTACATATAGAAATCAATACTGGTGTAGTAATAATGGTACACACAGCTAACACCTATTATCCACAAAGGTTTCTTGTAATCACAGTTCCTGTGTAGTTTCTTTACTTCACTTATTACATAGAGTAATCGGTGTACACCAGTGGTTCCCAAACATTCTTGAGTCACGAGGCCCTAAAGTATCAGTGCTGTTTTCCCAGCATCCTTTGGTCAAAAGCTGCTTATTGAGAAAGTCAGTAAAAATTATCAAATTGAATAAATTATAATCTTACCTGTAATTCCTGAGTTCAGTTATATGTTGATGGATAGGGTTGTGCTTCTGTTTGTCCTGGCATGTTATGACTGGCAGCCACCAGCACTGGTTTTGTCTATCACACTGACCATAAAAAATTTGATATGGTCCTAGACCAGGGGCATGAGAACATTTATAGATTGGGCGGGGGAGAGAGTTAGAGCCTGAGTTTGGCGCCCCTGGGGGCGGAGCCACCAGGAGGAGGAGGCGGAACTATGGGGACGAAATGGAGGCGGCACCACAGTCGGGAGAGTTTCAAGGATAGGAAGAGAGAGAGGGAGAGAGAGAGAGACACATTTGTCAGGGAGAGAGAGTGTTAGGGAGAGAGTGAGACAGGGAGAGAGAGAGGGAGTGGAGCAAGTGGGAGAGACAGAGACACTACCTGATTACACAGCACAGCCACATAGGTCTCCTATGGAGGCGGGCACTCCTCTGCATTAGGCCACGCCCCTTAAATAGCTGCAAATCGTGGCCCCGCTGGGAGTCGGGGGTGGGGGTCCCTGCACTGCACGGAGGTTGGCTGTAAATCAGCCGGTGCCTCTCATGTTTGGGGAGGCGAGCTGCCCCCTTGCCCCACCGTTCTGATGCCTCTGTCATAGACCACTAACCCGTGGCAACCCAGCAAGTGCCCCGCACCACACCAGGATGCCACGGCCCGCAGTTTAGAAACCACTGGTGTACACTATAATGTGGATGTCTCTACTGTGCTTTCTTACCGTGATATCAGTGTACAATGACTTGTTATACATCCTTTTGTACTCCTGTCGGATGTCTAGCAGATCCACCTCACTGCGAGACACCAAGATACGGATCAGGGTCTTGTCTTTTGTCCCAGCACCCTGCACACAAACGAGGAATGAGTTAGAACACTGCATATTTCAGATCACACAATAAACTGAATGGCATCCCATAATACAGGGAATCCACTTTTCACCATAAGAATCTGTTTTAAATAAGGACTTAAATGTCAATCAAGTAAAAGTTTATGTGACAGGATCAACACAGAAGCAAACAGGGTCTGGCAAGTAGTGGGGCATAACACAGCTTTATAGATATGAAATTTGGGTTTACAAATAATAAAAATGATAAATAATTCTTTCACCAGTTAATAGAAAACTATTGCTTTGAAAAATTAAAGGGGATCATAACAGACAGACTCTACACAAATTAGACATAAAACTAAAATATTTTTCTGTAAATGACAGTCCTAACAAAAAAAAAAGTACCCCAGGGTAGGAATAGATATCGGAAGATGGTGGTTAGCGACCATTGATTTTTCAGGTCCGCATTGTGAAGGCAGCCAAATTTAGTTTGTCCTCTTTTTTTAGAGGTTTAGTACCTTTTTTATTAATCTAGCACCAGACACATTGGTTCTGATATTTTTCAGATTTGAGGGGATACTCTTCTGATCGAATTGTAGCTTTTCAATGATTGCCAAGCATCGGATGCAGCTTTTGGATGCCCATCCGATGGCTGTATGTTCATTTTCAGCAGCTGTGGACACCTGGAAGTGGTGTCTGCAGCTCAGCTAATGCGCACAAAGCTCTAACTGCTTCTGCACGTACACACAATATAACCAGCGCATCGCATGATTTGATATTAGAAGTCTGGCAACCATTCAATGCCAGGCTTCCGATGTCCATCCCTAATCCCAGGTCATATCCGCTGTTTTAAAGTTGGATACTAAATGTTTTATAGATTAACAAGGTTTGTTCAATTTACATAGAATTAAAATGTGAGGCTTTTCGGAGTATGCCAGCTTGACTTACCTTCATTGCTTTGTAGAGACGTTCCGCAAAGAAAGCGGATGTGTTTTTGAGGCATTTTACTAAAAAAACACAAAGTACAAACAATGAGTACAACTAGAGTGTTGTTAGTTGCATGTAGCTCTGAAGTAGCTCAAGAATAACAATGAAAAAAGAAGTGGAGGCAGGGCCGAAACTAAGGGAAGGGGGGGGCTAGGGGGGCATGTGACCCGGGCGCGGAATTGGATAGGGCGCTGGGATCCTGCTGCGTCTGATACAGCAAAAGGAGGAAGTGGAGGAACATGGGATTTGTAGTAGAGTCTGTTACTGGTTATACTTGGAGCTGTAACAGAGAGATTACAAATCCCATGAGGCATTTCACTCACCCTGCAGGGATATGGGCGCCGCCGGAGCTGAAGTAGTCGGCTATCCTGAGCGGCAAGCCGCCCGCGCTGGCTGTGACTTGATGCAGCTTTCTCCAGCCCCACGCTGCCCTGCATTCAGCGCTGAGTCGCTGACAGAGACACCAGCAGTGATTGATTGCAGCAGCCCAGCACCCTTCACCTCTGTCTGATTAAAGAGTGAGAGGACTGGAGGTAAAACACACACACACACACACACACACACACACACACACACACACACACACACACACACACACACTCCCTCACTCTGGTGTTAACTCCTGCAGCTCATTTAAACTAGTTATTTAAGTTTATACAATATATATTGGCTTACTATATAATGCTGAGACTGTTTATACCATTGTGACAACTACAGATCATATTGATAAATGTGTGTGTGTGTGTGTGTGTGTGTGCATGTATGTATATGTGTGTATGTATGTGTGTGTATATATCTAAATATATATATATATATATATATATATATATATATATATATATATATATATATATATATATATATACACACACACACATATATACACACACATACATATATACATACTGTGTGTGTTTTACTGGGGTCTGCTTGTCTGAGGGATATTATGGAGCATATTTTTTTTTAATTCTATTTTAGTGTATTTTTTATCTATTTTTTTACTTTTATTATCATATATATATATATATATATATATATATATATATATATATATATATATATATATATATATATATATATATATATATATATATATATAGTATAAAAAATGTTTTTATTCCTTTCTGTGTGTGTGGGGTGGTGGGGGGCGCTAACTTACTGCCTTGCCCCGGGTGCCGTAAATCCTAGTTTCGGCCCTGGTGGAGGCTGTATGAAATGCAGTTACTTGGTGGGTGTAGTTTAAGTAACACAAGGAAAGGTATGGATGTGATAAAACAATGAGTTATCTTAGGAAGGAATACAGTGATATCAAATGCATTGTAACAGGTTTATTATTATTATAAACCAGCAACACTTGGGAACTTTTATCGGAATGAGGGAAATGGAAAAACTTAGGTAATCTCTATCATGACAATTACAACTATAAATACAGGCTGCCCATGGAACTGCACTATGGGCCTGATTCACACCCGGACACGGGTGGTGTGACTACAACCTGACTTACAGACTGCAGGCATTTGCGACTCAGTTGCTGGCTTCGGCACCCCTTAAAAAACAGAGGTGAAGTCAGCGACTGAGTCCCCAGATACAGATTCACTGGTTACGGCAGCTTAGGTGAGGAATGCCCGATGGTCCGTCTGATGGTCGCGATGTGGAGCTGATGCTGCGCCTTCAGATGCAGGCAGTGGATCTAAGAAGCCAGCAGTGGGCGTCTTTTTAGAAAAGATTGCTCCTACGGCACTAGCAAAAATTTTCAGATCCGCTGATACTGGAGATGCAGCAGTGACAAGGATAGTGTCCACCACTGAATCAGGCCCTGTAGCTGGTGAGGAGACATGCATAACTGCATCTGAATGCTAAAATGCTGCAAAAATCTGCCTTTTAGTCAGCAGTATACCAATATCGGACTTGTACTCCTTTCACACCAAAATCCCAGATCCAACTGGTTATTGAACATGGTTTCAAGCTGTGTCACAATGGCTGAAACTCTGTAGACACCGTAGGCTGGAACCAGGATATTGCCCTTTCAGAATACACCCGTGTGCAGTCTACCTGATCTCCCGGCGCTTGTATACCACATCATCTCCAAGCGCCAACGATCTGGATCTCTATCATTTCAGCATGACCCAGGTCACACCGTTTACACCACAGGCTACCTGGGTCGGTGCAGAGTTCGACCCTGGTAGCTACCAGGGACCGATTCCCGGATAACACAACCTGGGTAGGCCCTTTCACATCAAGCCTGGACACGGGTTTCCTCAGCAATACCCCGGGTTATAAGTTTGGTGTGAAAGCGGTGGTACTGGTTTCTGATAGAAATTAGGGAAATACTAACAGAGAAATTCCAAATGGTTTAATACAACACAAACTCAACATATGCTTATTTTTGGAAGAATGCCACACTGAAAAGAAGGGAAAAATTTAATGGAATATAAAGGAAAGTTTACAGATTAAAAAGTATTCCATTTTATGTTGTCTATGGGCACATTACCATGAAATAGTTGGATGTAAAATGATATTACAAACAAATGGAATATGAAGTGAACATTTAGACATGAAATGTGATAAGTTTTGCCTCACACTGCAAAACTGTATTTTTAGCATGATGTTCCAATAAATTAAACAATGGGACCTTATTGTGCAGCAAATAAGGGATCATGCATACAGGAATTGGAGGCAAAATCTTATCCTGTCATTACTTTTACCATAGTTAAAGTATGTTCTCAAAGTCTCCCTGCAACACAGTGACTAATGTACTTAATAAATGCTCCCATAGAATTCAGCTGTGTCCTTTTATATTGTAGCTTTGTTTGCACCACATAGCCCCTCTCGACCTGGCCTCACGAGCATAATTTTCACTCAAAATATGCATTTTAGGCTGATATACAATTGACCCCGATAAATTTTCTCCCGAAAACCCCCCAAGGGCTGATAGGACAATTTTTGACCTACGGTCACTATCGAGCTATCCTATTAAAGTCTGATTTTTTTTTCCGGTAGAAAAATGTTCTGTTTTTTTTCCGGAATAACATCCAGGTTAAGTACTTGGTACCAGTTTAAGTACCCGATCCCATGAGTTATCGTGGCTCCAAGGGCTGCTTATCGCAACTGGTCTGAAGTGGAATGCAGAGTGGCCGAGTACATCCCAGGAACCGGCCCGCTACTGCTGTCCCAATCACTCCTGTGGGTTTAACCACAGCACTGATGGCTGCTTATTGGGGATTATGCTTTGGGTGCCTGAGGAACCCGGAGCATAATCCCTTATAAATGCTGGCATTAGGTCTAATTGCATAGCTGATGGCGAATCCATTATCCATGGTAAATTACTGAGGATAATTGGATACCCCTATTAGTCGCACAAATAAAACTTGTGAAAGCGACAAAGCTACATTGCTGGCGTGCGCAGACCACTGGAATTAAAATTGATATGTTATATGGTAAAAACTGAACACTAGCCAGAATTCTGTATGCTCAGGTCTAGTATCAAGTAAGTTCCAGGATTTAAGAACACACATTAATAACAAACGTGTACAAACTCTTACAATGAGGTAAAACAGTATGGGCATTTAAGAGACACAGCACAGCAACACCACATGCAATGACAACGGCACACAGTCACAGAACAAAATGGCTCACGGCAACACTGTAATATGGAGCCTGGGTGATACGGGTTATCTGAGAATTACCAGGCATCTTCTGGAAGCTTATAAGTGGCCAAGCCAAAAGATAAATAACCATCATTAGCATCAACAATTAGTCACTGGAATCGTACAGTATATACATACAATTGTTAAATTAAATGAACCAGTGAGTATAGGTTGGAATCATAAGGAAAGACAATGTTGGTAGTGGCAAGCAGAGGCACTGCTGCTACATGAGAGAGTACTGAAAGGTGCATGTAGTATATAATTAACAAGGAGTTATAAAGCCAGGTACCTAGACGCACAGTGTGACATAATATATAGAAGAATTCGGCAGGCCACTCACCCACTGCCAGCATGCCTCTTTCCAGATCCCCAGACATCTCACGGCAGATACTCTTCTCCAGATCCCGGTTGCACATTCTCTGGTATTCATAAAAAACTGCAGAAAGAAATCCCGATAAGTAAAAACATGAAAATGGATTACATTAGATCTCAATTTGCTTGAGACATTAATTTGTTATTTTGCGTACATTTATAGTAAATATTAAAAGGTAAGTTCTTCAACAAAAAAAAATAAGAATTTACTCACCGGTAATTCTATTTCTCGTAGTCCGTAGTGGATGCTGGGGACTCCGTAAGGACCATGGGGAATAGACGGGCTCCGCAGGAGACTGGGCACTCTAAAGAAAGATTAGGTACTATCTGGTGTGCACTGGCTCCTCCCTCTATGCCCCTCCTCCAGACCTCAGTTAGGGAAACTGTGCCCGGAAGAGCTGACATTACAAGGAAAGGATTTTGGAATCCAGGGTAAGACTCATACCAGCCACACCAATCACACCGTACAACTTGTGATAACTATACCCAGTTAACAGTATGAACAACAACTGAGCCTCACTCAACGGATGGCTCAGAACAATAACCCTTATTTAAGCAATAACTATATACACGTATTGCAGAAAGTCCGCACTTGGGACGGGCGCCCAGCATCCACTACGGACTACGAGAAATAGAATTACCGGTGAGTAAATTCTTATTTTCTCTAACGTCCTAGTGGATGCTGGGGACTCCGTAAGGACCATGGGGATTATACCAAAGCTCCCAAACCGTCGGGAGAGTGCGGATGACTCTGCAGCACCGAATGAGCAAACACAAGGTCCTCCTCAGCCAGGGTATCAAACTTGTAGAACTTTGCAAAAGTGTTTGAACCCGACCAAGTAGCCGCTCGGCAAAGCTGTAAAGCCGAGACCCCTCGGGCAGCCGCCCAAGAAGAGCCCACCTTCCTTGTGGAATGGTCTTTCACTGATTTTGAATGCGGCAATCCAGCCGCAGAATGAGCCAGCTGAATCGTGCTACAGATCCAGCGAGCAATAGTTTGCTTTGAAGCAGGAGCACCCAGCTTATTGGGTGCATACAGAATAAACAGCGAGTAAGTCTTCCTGACTCCAGCCGTTCTGGAAACATATATTTTCAAAGCCCGGACTACGTCCAGCAACTTGGAGTCCTCCAAGTCCCGAGTAGCCGCAGGGACCACAATAGGTTGGTTCAAATGAAACGATGATACCACCTTTGGGAGAAATTGGGGACGAGTCCGCAATTCTGCCCTGTCCATATGGAAGATCAAATAAGGGCTTTTACATGACAAAGCCGCCAATTCTGATACACGCCTCGCCGATGCTAAGGCCAACAGCATGACCACTTTCCACGTGAGATACTTTAGTTCCACGGTCTTAAGTGGTTCAAACCAGTGTGATTTCAGGAAATCCAACACAACGTTAAGATCCCAAGGTGCCACTGGTGGCACAAAAGGGGGCTGAATATGCAGCACTCCCTTTACAAACGTCTGAACCTCAGGCAGTGAAGCCAGTTCTTTTTGAAAGAAAATGGATAGGGCCGAAATCTGGACCTTTATGGACCCTAATTTCAGGCTCATAGTCACACCTGACTGTAGGAAGTGCAGAAATCGACCCAGCTGGAATTCCTCTGTAGGGTCCATCCTGGCCTCACACCAAGCAACATATCTTTGCCATATACGGTGATAATGCTTAGCTGTTACATCCTTCCTAGCTTTTATCAGCGTAGGAATCACTTCATCCGGGATGCCCTTTTCCGTTAGGATCCGGCGTACAACCGCCATGCCGTCAAACGCAGCCGCGGTAAGTCTTGGAACAGACAGGGCCCCTGTTGCAACAGGTCCTGTCTGAGAGGCAGAGGCCATGGGTCCTCTGTGTTCATCTCTTGTAGTTCTGGGTACCAAGTCCTTCTTGGCCAATCCGGAACGATGAGTATTGTTCTCACTCCTCTTTTTCTTACTATTCTCAGTACCTTGGGTATGAGAGGAAGAGGAGGGAACACATATACCGACCTGAACACCCAGGGTGTCACTAGCGCGTTCACAGGTATCGCCTGAGGGTCCCTTGACCTGGCGCAATATCTTTTTAGCTTTTTGTTGAGGCGGGACGCCATCATGTCCACCTGTGGCAGTTCCCATCGATTTGCAATCTGTGTGAAGACTTCTTGATGAAGTCCCCACTCTCCCGGGTGGAGGTCGTGTCTGCTGAGGAAGTCTGCTTCCCAGTTGTCCACTCCCGGAATGAACACTGCTGACAGTGCTTGTACGTGAATCTCCGCCCAACGAAGAATCTTTGTGGCTTCTGCCATCGCCACCCTGCTTCTTGTACCGCCCTGGCGATTTACATGGGCGACCGCCGTGATGTTGTCTGACTGAATCAGCACTGGTTGGTCTCGAAGCAGGGGCTCCGCTTGACTCAGGGCGTTGTATATGGCCCTTAGTTCTAGTATATTTATGTGCAGACAAGTCTCCTGACTTGACCACAGCCCTTGGAAGTTTCTTCCCTGAGTGACTGCCCCCCATCCGCGGAGGCTTGCATCCGTGGTCACCAGGACCCAGTCCTGTATGCCGAACCTGCGGCCCTCGAGAAGATGAGCACTCTGCAGCCATCACAGAAGAGACACCCTGGCCCTCGGGGACAGGGTGATCAGCCGATGCATCTGAAGATGCGATCCGGACCACTTGTCCAACAGATCCCACTGAAAGATCCTCGCATGGAACCTGCCGAAGGGAATGGCTTCGTATGAGGCCACCATCTTTCCCAGGACTCGCGTGCAGTGATGCACCGACACCTGTTTTGGTTTTAGGAGGTCCCTGACCAGAGTCACTAACTCCTGGGCCTTCTCCTCCGGGAGAAACACCTTCTTCTGTTCTGTGTCCAGAATCATACCCAGGAAGGGCAGACGCACCGTAGGAATCAGCTGCGACTTTGGAATATTCAGAATCCAGCCGTGCTGTTGCAACACTTCTTGAGAGTGTGCTACGCTGATCAACAACTGCTCCCTGGACCTCGCCCTTATGAGGAAATCGTCCAAGTACGGGATAACCGTAACTCCTTGCTTACGAAGGAGTACCATCATTTCGGCCATTACCTTGGTAAATACTCTCGGTGCCGTGGACAGACCAAACGGCAACGTCTGGAATTGGTAATGACAGTCCTGTACCACAAACCTGAGGTACTCCTGGCGAGGTGGATAAATGGGGACATGCAAGTAAGCATCCTTGATGTCCAGAGATACCATAAAATCCCCCTCTTCCAGGCTTGCAATGACCGCTCTGAGCGATTCCATTTTGAACTTGAATTTTTTCATATAAATGTTCAAGGATTTTAAATTCAGAATGGGTCTTACCGAACCGTCCGGTTTCGGTACCACAAACCGTGTGGAATAGTAACCCCTTCCATGTTGAAGGAGGGGGAACATTATTATCACTTGCTGGAGGTACAGCTTGTGAATTGCCGCCAGGACTACCTCCTTTTCCGTGGGGGAAGCTGGCAAGGCTAATTTTAGGTAACGGTGAGGGGGAGTCACTTCGAACTCCAGCTTGTATCCCTGAGATACAATTTGTATAGCCCAAGGATCCACCTGTGAGCAAACCCACTGGTTGCTGAATTTTCGGAGACGCGCCCCCCCCCCCCCGCTCCTGGCTCCGCCTGTGGAGCCCCAGCGTCATGCGGTGGACTTAGTGGAAGCCGGGGAGGACTTTTGTTCCTGGGAACTAGCTGCATGGTGCAGCTTCTTTCCTCTACCCCTGCCTCTGGCAAGAAAGGATGCACCTCTGAGCTTCTTGCTTCTCTGAGAACGAAAGGACTGCATTTGATAATACGGTGCTTTCTTAGGCTGTGAGGAAACCTGAGGCAAGAAAGTCGACTTTCCAGCTGTCGCTGTGGACACAAGGTCAGAGAGGCCGTCCCCAAACAATTCCTCACCCTTATAAGGCAAAACCTCCATGTGTTTTTTAGAATCGGCATCCCCTGTCCATTGCCGAGTCCATAAGACCCTCCTGGCAGAAATGGACATTGCATTAATTCTAGAGCCCAGCAGGCAAATGTCCCTCTGGGCATCCCGCATATATAAGACGGCGTCTTTTATATGGCCCAGGGT
Source organism: Pseudophryne corroboree (assembly GCF_028390025.1). NCBI lineage: Eukaryota > Metazoa > Chordata > Amphibia > Anura > Myobatrachidae > Pseudophryne > Pseudophryne corroboree. The sequence goes on along the minus strand of NC_086446.1, from coordinate 190,260,281 downwards.
TAGCAAGACAGTATCCCTGTCCAGGGCATCTATGTCCTCTGACAGAGTATCTGTCCATGCTGCTACAGCGCTACACATCCAGGCTGAAGCAATAGCTGGTCTCAGTAGAGTACCAGAGTGTGTATACACTGACTTCAAGATAGCTTCCTGCTTCCTATCCGCAGGATCCTTTAGGGCGGCCGTATCCTGAGACGGCAGGGCCACCTTCTTAGATAAGCGTGTCAGTGCCTTGTCTACCCTAGGGGAGGATTCCCAACGTAACCTGTCCGTTGGCGGGAAAGGGTACGCCAGCAGTAATTTTTTGGAAATCACCACTTTCTTATCAGGGGTACTCCACGCTTCTTCACATAACTCATTTAATTCATGTGACGGGGGAAAAGTCACTGCCTGATTTTTCTTCCCAAACATATACACCCTCTTGTCAGGGACAGGGTTAACCTCTGAAATGTGCAATACATCTTTCATTGCAATAATCATGTAGCGGATGGCCTTGGTCATCTTAGGCTGTAATTGTGCCTCATCATCGTCGACACTGGAGTCGGACTCCGTGTCGGCATCTGTGTCAACCATCTGAGATAGTGGGCGTTTATGAGACCCTTAAGGCCTCTGAGTCGCCTGGGCAGGCCCGGGTTGAGACCCCGGCTGTCCCAAGGCTGCAGCGTCATCAAACCTTTTATGCAAGGAGCTTACATTATCATGTAAGACCTTCCACATATCCATCCAATCAGCTGTCGGCCCCGACGGCGGCGACACCACATTTATCCGCACTTGCTCCGCCTCCACGTAACCCTCCTCATCAAACATGTCGACACAGCCGTACCGACACACAGCACACACACAGGGAATGCTCTGACTGAGGACAGGACCCCACAAAGGCCTTTGGGGAGACAGAGAGAGAGTATGCCAGCACACACCACAGCGCTATATAACCAGGGGATATTCACTATAATAAGTGATTACCCAATAAGCTGCCGATTTTATGTCTTTTGGCCCTAAATTTATGTGCCCCCCCTCTCTTTTTTACCCTTCTTGTACCTGGATACTGCAGGGGAGAGCCTGGGGAGCGTCCTTCCAGCGGAGCTGTGAAGAGAAAATGGCGCTGGTGTGCTGAGGAAGAAGGCCCCGCCCCCTCAGCGGCGGGCTTCTGTCCCTCTTCTGTGTGAAAAAAATGGCGGGGGTTTTTACATATATACAGTGCCTGACTGTATATATGTATGTTATGCCAAAAAGGTACTTCAATTGCTGCCCAGGGCGCCCCCCCCCCCCCCCGCGCCCTGCACCCTACAGTGACCGGAGTGTTAAAGTGTGCTGGGAGCAATGGCGCACAGCTGCGGTGCTGTGCGCTACCTTAAATGAAGACAGGAGTCTTCAGCCGCCGTTTTCGCCGTCTTCAAGCTTCTGTTCTTCTGGCTCTGCGAGGGGGACGGCGGCGCGGCTCCGGGAACGGACGATCGAGGACAGATGCCTGTGTTCGAACCCTCTGGAGCTAATGGTGTCCAGTAGCCTAAGAAGCGCAACCTAGCTGTAGACAGGTAGGTTTGCTTCTCTCCCCTCAGTCCCTCGTAGCAGTGAGTCTGTTGCCAGCAGAAGCTCACTGAAAATAAAAAACCTAACAAATACTTTCTTTTACTAGCAGGCTCAGGAGAGCCCACTAGGAGCACCCAGCTCTGGCCGGGTACAGATTCTAACTGAGGTCTGGAGGAGGGGCATAGAGGGAGGAGCCAGTGCACAATAGATAGTACCTAATCTTTCTTTAGAGTGCCCAGTCTCCTGCGGAGCCCGTCTATTCCCCATGGTCCTTACGGAGTCCCCAGAATCCACTAGGACGTTAGAGAAATTATATTTTAAAATAGCACATTTGCAGGATTTAGGTCTATATTGTTAGTATGTGCCAGTTCTGGTCCTTGTATCAAATAGGGGTGTTATTTCCATTTGTATGTAGTAAAAAGAGTAAGCATCTATAGAACATCCATATTGCTCATGCCTACGCATTTCACCAGAGATGGTGGTAAAACATGAGCAGAGTAGTTGAGTACCATTTACCACTCACCAGCAGCTTATACTGCAGTTTCCTCACATGGAATCAGAATGATCAATGCTTATAAAGTATACACTTCTGATCTTAAGTAATTACTCTTTAAAAAGAGAATTACACTTCTTGTAAGGAATAATAAAACATAGGAGTCTCTGCAACTTTATTTTAGTTCATTTCATTACCTATCATGACTGTCATTTAGTTGTTTATTGTGTTAATATTTGGAATATTAACAATACTGTATACTAGGAACACCTTCCATTATGCAGTGCAGGGACAGGAACACATTACATCCCTGGGTGTGGAGCATACTGCAAGGGAAGGGATACAGCAATGCAAATGGCAGATACACACTGTCTGTGAGAGCACAAGTTACTGTTAGTTACATTACACTACATTACAGCACTCTTCTGACCAGCTGCTGGCATTCATTTGTATGTTCATTATGTTATGTACATTGGTGAACATGGCCGATGAAGAACTAATTAACAACCAAGTGATTCCACCCTTCTGGCTACCATACCAATAAAGAAGGTAGTGCACTTTGTTATTTGATCGTCAGGAAGCTCTGCCTTCTCTCTATAATAGCAGGACCGCTGGCAGCTCAGTCTGGAGGTTTTGATATGGCAATGTTAGAGACCTAGATGCTGTAGTGGGGCCTAATGAGATCTGTGCATAAACAAATACCTGCAAACATCAATGAATTGAGCCAGTGATGAAAGGAGTCAAATACAATCTAAGGGGCGATTCAATATATGCAATGTGGTGGTGTGCTGTCAGACAGGTGCAGGAACGCTGGGAATGGCGGCACAAAGAGCACATTTTACCTCACACCCCAATAGGTGGCAAAATGAGTGATGTTGGGTTACTGTAAGCGTCTGCAATTGGCACACCCACAAATACGTGCCAACACTGCATATCATTGAGTCTAAGAAAATGATACGCCAACTTACTGCTGGTTCCATATGTAACGGAATCATGGGTTAAGACTACTTTTTTCAGATATGACTTCTACATGTTGGCATTTAGTTAATAAATAATAATAATAATAATAATAAGAATTTACTTACCGATAATTCTATTTCTCATAGTCCGTAGTGGATGCTGGGGACTCCGAAAGGACCATGGGGAATAGCGGCTCCGCAGGAGACTGGGCACAAAGTAAAAGCTTTAGGACTAGCTGGTGTGCACTGGCTCCTCCCCCTATGACCCTCCTCCAAGCCTCAGTTAGGATACTGTGCCCGGACGAGCGTACACAATAAGGAAGGATTTTGAATCCCGGGTAAGACTCATACCAGCCACACCAATCACACCGTACAACTTGTGATCTGAACCCAGTTAACAGCATGATAACAGAAGGAGCCTCTGAAAAGATGGCTCACAACAACAATAACCCGATTTTTGTAACAATAACTATGTACAAGTAATGCAGACAATCCGCACTTGGGATGGGCGCCCAGCATCCACTACGGACTATGAGAAATAGAATTATCGGTAAGTAAATTCTTATTTTCTCTAACGTCCTAGTGGATGCTGGGGACTCCGAAAGGACCATGGGGATTATACCAAAGCTCCCAAACGGGCGGGAGAGTGTGGATGACTCTGCAGCACCGAATGAGAGAACTCCAGGTCCTCCTCAGCCAGGGTATCAAATTTGTAGAATTTAGCAAACGTGTTTGCCCCTGACCAAGTAGCTGCTCGGCAAAGTTGTAAAGCCGAGACCCCTCGGGCAGCCGCCCAAGATGAGCCCACTTTCCGTGTGGAATGGGCTTTTACAGATTTTGGCTGTGGCAGGCCTGCCACAGAATGTGCAAGCTGAATTGTACTACAAATCCAACGAGCAATCGTCTGCTTAGAAGCAGGAGCACCCAGCTTGCTGGGTGCATACAGGATAAACAGCGAATCAGATTTTCTGACTCCAGCCGTCCTGGAAACAAATATTTTCAGGGCCCTGACTACGTCCAGCAACTTGGAATCCTCCAAGTCCCTAGTAGCCGCAGGCACCACAATAGGCTGGTTTAAGTGAAATGCTGAAAACACCTTAGGAAGAAATTGAGGACGAGTCCTCAATTCTGCCCTGTCCGTATGAAAAATTAGGTAAGGGCTTTTATAGGATAAAGCCGCCAATTCTGAGACACGCCTGGCTGAAGCCAGGGCTAACAGCATTACCACTTTCCATGTGAGATATTTTAAGTCCACAGTGGTGAGTGGTTCAAACCAATGTGATTTTAGGAATCCCAAAACTACATTGAGATCCCAAGGTGCCACTGGGGGCACAAAAGGAGGCTGTATATGCAGTACTCCCTTGACAAACGTCTGAACTTCAGGAACAGAAGCCAGTTCTTTTTGGAAGAATATTGACAGGGCCGAAATTTGAACCTTAATGGACCCTAATTTGAGGCCCATAGACAGTCCTGTTTGCAGGAAATGCAGGAAACGACCCAGTTGAAATTCCTCTGTAGGGGCCTTCCTGGCCTCGCACCACGCAACATATTTACGCCAAATACGGTGATAATGTTGTATGGTTACATCCTTCCTGGCTTTGATCAGGGTAGGGATGACTTCATCCGGAATGCCTTTTTCCTTCAGGATCCGGCGTTCAACCGCCATGCCGTCAAACGCAGCCGCGGTAAGTCTTGGAACAGACATGGTCCCTGCTGGAGCAGGTCCTTTCTTAGAGGTAGAGGCCACGGGTCTTCCGTGAGCATCTCTTGAATTTCCGGGTACCAAGTCCTTCTTGGCCAATCCGGAGCCACGAGTATAGTCTTTACTCCTCTCCTTCTTATGATTCTCAGTACTTTTGGTATGAGAGGAAGAGGAGGGAACACATACACTGACTGGTACACCCACGGTGTTACCAGAGCGTCCACAGCTATTGCCTGAGGGTCCCTTGACCTGGCGCAATATCTGTCCAGTTTTTTGTTGAGGCGGGACGCCATCATGTCCACCTTTGGTTTTTCCCAACGGTTCACAATCATGTGGAAGACTTCTGGGTGAAGTCCCCACTCCCCCGGGTGAAGATCGTGTCTGCTGAGGAAGTCTGCTTCCCAGTTGTCCACTCCCGGAATGAACACTGCTGACAGTGCTATCACATGATTCTCCGCCCAGCGAAGAATCCTTGCCACTTCCATCATTGCCCTCCTGCTTCTTGTGCCGCCCTGTCTGTTTACGTGGGCGACTGTCGTGATGTTGTCCGACTGGATCAACACCGGCTGACCCTGAAGCAGAGGTCTTGCCTGACTTAGGGCATTGTAAATGGCCCTTAGTTACAGGATATTTATGTGAAGTGACGTTTCCATGCTTGACCACAAGCCCTGGAAATTTCTTCCCTGTGTGACTGCTCCCCAACCTCTCAGGCTGGCATCCGTGGTCACCAGGACCCAATCCTGAATGCCGAATCTGCGGCCCTCTAGGAGATGAGCACTCTGTAACCACCACAGGAGAGACACCCTTGTCCTTGGAGACAGGGTTATCCGCTGATGCATTTGAAGATGCGATCCGGACCATTTGTCCAGCAGATCCCACTGAAAAGTTCTTGCGTGGAATCTGCCGAATGGAATCGCTTCGTAAGAAGCCACCATCTTTCCCAGGACCCTTGTGCATTGATGTACTGACACTTGGCCTGGTCTTAGGAGGTTCCTGACTAGGTCGGATAACTCCTTGGCTTTCTCCTCCGGGAGAAACACCTTTTTTCTGTACTGTGTCCAGAATCATCCCTAGGAACAGCAGACGTGTCGTCGGAATCAGCTGCGATTTTGGAATATTTAGAATCCATCCGTGCTGTCGTAGTACTACTTGAGATAGTGCTACTCCGACCTCTAACTGTTCTCTGGACCTTGCCCTTATCAGGAGATCGTCCAAGTAAGGGATAATTAAGACGCCTTTTCTTCGAAGAAGAATCATCATTTCGGCCATTACCTTGGTAAAGACCCGGGGTGCCGTGGACAATCCAAACGGCAGCGTCTGAAACTGATAGTGACAGTTCTGTACCACAAACCTGAGGTACCCTTGGTGAGAAGGGCAAATTGGGACATGGAGGTAAGCATCCTTGATGTCCAGAGACACCATATAGTCCCCTTCTTCCAGGTTCGCTATCACTGCTCTGAGTGACTCCATCTTGAACTTGAACCTTTTTATGTAAGTGTTCAAGGATTTCAGATTTAAAATGGGTCTCACCGAGCCGTCCGGCTTCGGTACCACAAACAGCGTGGAATAATACCCCTTTCCCTGTTGTAGGAGGGGTACCTTGATTATCACCTGCTGGGAATACAGCTTGTGAATGGCTTCCAATACCGCCTCCCTGTCGGGGGGAGACGTTGGTAAAGCAGACTTCAGGAACCGGCGAGGGGGAGACGTCTCGAATTCCAATTTGTACCCCTGAGATACTACCTGCAGGATCCAGGGGTCCACTTGCGAGTGTGCCCACTACGCGCTGAAATTCTTGAGACGGGCCCCCACCGTGCCTGAGTCCGCTTGTAAGGCCCCAGCGTCATGCTGAGGACTTGGCAGAAGCGGGGGAGGGCTTCTGTTCGTGGAAAGAGGCTGTTTGCTGCAGTCTTTTTCCCCTTCCTCTGCCCCGGGGCAGATATGAGTGGCCTTTTGCCCGCTTGCCCTTATGGGGACGAAAGGACTGAGCCTGAAAAGACGGTATCTTTTTCTGCTGCGAGGTGACTTGGGGTAAAAAGGTGGATTTTCCAGCCGTTGCCGTGGCCACCAGGTCCGATAGACCGACCCCAAATAACTCCTCCCCTTTATACGGCAATACTTCCATATGCCGTTTGGAATCCGCATCCCCTGACCACTGTCGCGTCCATAATCCTCTTCTGGCAGAAATGGACATCGCACTTACTCTTGATGCCAGAGTGCAAATATCCCTCTGTGCATCTCGCATATATAGAAATGCATCCTTTAAATGCTCTATAGTCAATAATATATTGTCCCTGTCCAGGGTATCAATATTTTCAGTCAGAGAATCCGACCAAGCCACCCCAGCACTGCACATCCAGGCTGAGGCGATTGCTGGTCGCAGTATAATACCAGTATGTGTGTATATACTTTTAAGGATATTTTCCAGCTTCCTATCAGCTGGTTCCTTGAGGGCGGCCGTATCAGGGGACGGTAACGCCACTTGTTTTGATAAGCGTGTGAGCGCCTTATCTACGCTAGGGGGTGTTTCCCAACGCGCCCTAACCTCTGGCGGGTAAGGGTATAATGCCAATAATTTTTTAGAAATTAGCAGTTTTTTATCGGGGGAAACCCACGCTTCATCACACACCTCATTTAATTCATCTGATTCAGGAAAAACTACGGGTAGTTTTTTCACACCCCACTTAATACCCTTTTTTGTGGTACTTGTAGTATCAGAAATGTTCAAAACCTCCTTCATTGCCGTGATCATGTAACGTGTGGCCCTACTGGAAAATACGTTTGTTTCCTCACCGTCGACACTGGAGTCAGTGTCCCTGTCGGTGTCTGTATCGACCTGAGGTAACGGGCGTTTTATAGCCCCTGACGGTGTTTGAGACGCCTGTACAGGTATTAACTGATTTGCCGGCTGTCTCATGTCTTCAACAGTCTTTTGTAAAGTGCCGACACTATCACGTAATTCTTTCCATAAGACCATCCAGTCAGGTGTCGACTCCCTAGGGGGTGACATCACTAACACAGGCAATTGCTCCGCCTCCACACCATTTTCCTCCTCATACATGTCGACACAGCGTACCGACACACAGCACACACACAGGGAATGCTCTGATAGAGGACAGGACCCCACTAGCCCTTTGGGGAGACAGAGGGAGAGTTTGCCAGCACACACCAGAGCGCTATATATATATACAGGGATAACCTTATATAAGTGTTTTTCCCTAATATAGCTGCTGTATATATTAATATGCCAATTTAGTGCCCCCCCTCTCTTGTTTTACCCTGTTTCTGTTGTGCAGGACTGCAGGGGAGAGTCAGGGAGCCTTCCTCCAACGGAGCTGTGAGGAAAAAATGGCGCTTGTGTGCTGAGGAGATAGGCTCCGCCCCTTTTTCGGCGGCCTTTCTCCCGCTTTTTTGTGGAAAACTGGCAGGGGTTAAATACATCCATATAGCCCAGGAGCTATATGTGATGTATTTTTAGCCATTTAAGGTATTTTCATTGCGTCCCAGGGCCCCCCCCCCCAGCGCCCTGCACCCTCAGTGACCGGAGTGTGAAGTGTGCTGAGAGCAATGGCGCACAGCTGCGGTGCTGTGCGCTACCTTATTGAAGACAGGACGTCTTCTGCCGCCGATTTTCCGGACCTCTTCACTCTTCTGGCTCTGTAAGGGGGCCGGCGGCGCGGCTCCGGGACCCATCCATGGCTGGGCCTGTGATCGTCCCTCTGGAGCTAATGTCCAGTAGCCTAAGAAGCCCAATCCACTCTGCACGCAGGTGAGTTCGCTTCTTCTCCCCTTAGTCCCTCGATGCAGTGAGCCTGTTGCCAGCAGGTCTCACTGAAAATAAAAAAACCTATTTAAACTTTTACTCTAAGCAGCTCAGGAGAGCCACCTAGATTGCACCCTTCTCGTTCGGGCACAAAATCTTAACTGAGGCTTGGAGGAGGGTCATAGGGGGAGGAGCCAGTGCACACCAGCTAGTCCTAAAGCTTTTACTTTGTGCCCAGTCTCCTGCGGAGCCGCTATTCCCCATGGTCCTTTCGGAGTCCCCAGCATCCACTAGGACAGGCCTGGCCAACCTGTGGCTCTCCAGCTGTTGTAAAACTGCAAGTTCCATCATGCTTTGCCACAGTTTTGCTATTAGGGAATGCTAAAACTGTGGCAAGGTATGCTGGAATGTGTAGTTTCACAACATCTGGAGAGCCACAGGTTGGCCAGGCCTGCACTAGGACGTTAGAGAAAATAATACTACATTGCAAAGTAAAATCTTATGTGGGATTTGTCATGATTTTTGTCAGATTTAATAAATTTTAGGATTTAAGAAATAGATAATTGTTAATTATGCCACCTTTCACACAATTAAAGTAATTAATCCCATAACTACTAAAGTAGATTTCACATAATTGAATCCAAATTGTTGGAACTGTACCGATTAAAGTGCTATGTAGGCAAGTCTATATCCATAAACATACAGACAAACCTGGGTCGCTCTTCTTTTCTTTCCATATACTTTACCATATTTAGGGGGAGACTTATCAAAGCTTTGAGAGAGAAAGTTGATACGAACCATTCAGTGCCTGGCATTTTTCAAACATGCCTGTAAAATGTCAGAAGCTGATTGGTTGGTACGTTATCTCTTTCCAAGCGTTGATAAATCTCCCCCTTATTGTTTCAAATACTTATCAGCAAAATTGTTGTGACTTTAATTGTTTAACATTAAACTCCTAAATGTCCATTGACATGAGCTGTAAAGCTGTTAAAAGAGGGTGCATAGGAACATCAGTCACATACTGTAATGTGCGGACAAACACACACTTAGTCCCCCATACAGACGTGTCCTCATACATCTTGCCTCCATAAGCCACATAGCAGGAGATGCCTGGCGTGAGTAAACCGACAGGTCCCATGCAACTCCGTTAGTATAAGGCGTTTTTTTTCATCACTACTTGAATAAGACGCACAAGCAGACTCTGCCGATTAAACTGATATGCGACATGCCTATATTCTCTTTACATCAATGAGTGTATCTGCATATGAAAAGGTACATTAATGTTTTCGCACACAGACTATAAGCATGCAGCATATAATTTTAATCAGCATAAACTGCTTATGCGTCCTATTCCCAATGTTTTGCGAATAAGAAGCATAATAATGTAAAAAGTAGCACATAAAGACGCTCAGCGCTACTGAGTCACGCTAGGGCTGTTTAAAGTTCAGAGAAGCTAGATGTTTGTGGATAAATCTGTGCATGAAAAATGTTGCCTAAATCTGTGATAGATCACCATTTATTAGTGGCCGCCGATCAGTGGTTTCGGAGCACTGGAGATATTACAGGCAGATGTGTGGGGGACTTTAGAGCTGGGATTCCTGAGAAGAGTATATGTGTTGTAGTACTTCCACATAGTAACATAGTTTCTGAGGTTGAAAAAAGACAATTTGTCCATCAAGTTCAACTTATTTGTGGTCTCCTACGCAGTATTATTTTTAGGACTAATTTTGTCTGATGCTGATGTCCGCCGTTGTGTTTTAATCCTCTTTTTTTTTTAAAAATAACTATAGTGCGTGACTACGCACCACAACCCTGAATATCCTTATCCATTAGGAATTTATCTAACCCAATCTTAAAGGTGTTGACGGAGGGGGTCATTCCGACCCGATCGCTCACTGCAGTTGTTTGCAGCGCAGCGATTGGGTCGGATGGCGTAAGGCCGCCGTTCCCTAGCGATCGCCTCTGCCTGATTGACAGGCAGAGGCGGTTGCTGGGCGGGAGAGGGGCGTCACGGCGGCATTAGGCCACCATTTTGGGGGCTCGGTCCGGCCAACGCAGGCGTGGCCGGACCGTGCGGGCCGCAGCGGCTGCGTGACGTCACACGCAGCCGCTGCGACCAGGGGCAGCGACGAGCAACTCCCGGCCAGCCGCAGGAGCTGCGCTGGCCGGCAGTTACTCAACAAGTACGGGGGGGCGGACAGACCTGCGGGGTGGACTAGCCGTGTGCTGGGCGTCCCCCCGCATGTCTGGGAACATGATCGTAGCTGTGCTAAATTTAGCACAGCTACGATCAACTCGGAATGACCCCCTGAGTCTGCTATTACTACTCTGTCAGGCAGGGAATTCCAAACACGTATTGTCCTTACTGCAGAAAAAACCTTTTTGCCGCTTTGTGCGAAATCTCCTTTCCTCTAACCTAAGAGAGTGTAAATGTTGATCATGTCCCCTCTTAGTCTCCTCTTTTCCAGTGTAAACAAGCCTAGCCTTGCAAGCCTTTCCTCGTATTCCAGCGTCTCCATGCCCTTAATTAATTTGGTTGCCCACCTCTGAACCTTTTCTAGCTCCAGGATATCCTTTTTGTAGTATGGTGCCCAAAATTGTGTACAGTATTTAAGATGTGGCCTCACTACTGATTTATATAATGGGAGTATAACACTCTCGTCCCTTGCATCAATTCCCCGTTTTATGCAGGCTAATATCTTATTAGCCTTCTTTGCTGCAATCCTGCTTTGGGTACTGCTGCTTAGTTTGCTATCTATGTGAACACCCAAGTCTTTTTCCAGTACAGAATCCCCTAATATTACCCCATTTAGTATGTAGGTATTATTTTTGTTCTTGCAACCACAGTGCATTACCTTACACTTGTCTGTATTGAAGCTCATTCTCCATTTTGCTGCCCATGCTTCTAGTTTGACTAAGTCGTTCTGAAGAGACTCAGCATCCCCCTCCGTATTTATAACCTTACATAATTTGGTATCGTCTGCAAAAATTTACACCATGCTCTACTGTTTATGCTTAACCTACTGTTAAATCATTAATGAAAATGTTGAACAATAGTGGTCCAAGCACAGACCCTTGTGGCACACCACTTAGCACTTCAGTCCAATTTGAAAAGCTTCCATTAACCACAACGCGCTGCTCCCTATTATCTAACCAATTTGACCGAAGTGCATATTGTGCTCCATAGCCCTATTTCTTGTAGCTTATAGATAAGTCTCATGTGTGGTACTGTGTCGAAAGCTTTAGCAAAGTCTAAAATGATTACATCCACCTCCTTACCCTGATCAAGGTTCGCACTAAGTTTGTTTGACATGATCTGTCCTCACAAATCCATGTTGGTTCCTATTAATGACCTTATTGGCTACAAGGAACTTCTGAATACTATCCCTTAGAATACCTTCAAATACTTTCCCTACTACAGATGTAAGACTAACTGGTCTATAATTACCCAGTTCAGCTTTACTTCCATTTTTGAATATCGGCACTACTTCCGCTATACGCCAATCTTTGGGAACCATACCTGATATAATTGATTTATTGAAGATCAAAAATAGCGGTCTTGCTAGTTCAGAGTGAAGCTCCATGAGAACCCTTGGGTGAATTCCATCAGAAACCAGGTAACTTATTAAACTTTATATTTTTGAATGGGTCACAGACTACCTCCTCACTAAAATAAGCACTTAGCAGTGGGACATTATCTTTGTTGAGATTGTGTGTTAATCCCTGCATCTGGTCCTCTCTTGTAAATACTGTTGAAAAAAAACTAATTTAGTTTGTCCGCTATGTCATCATCGTTTTTGATCAAGACTCCGATCTTGTCTTTTAAAGGGCCTATACTCACCTTTTTTAAACTTTTGCTGTTGATGTACTTACATTTTTTGGGGGGATTTGCTTTGCTTTCCTTTGCTACTAGTGTTTCAGTTTCTACTTGAGCCACTCTTATTTCTTTTTTGCATATTTGTTACAATCCTTATAGTGCTTAAATGACTCCGCATTCCCGTCAGATTTGTATTTTTTGAATGCTCGCCTTTTTTGCCCATTAGTTCCTTTATCTTTTTGTTAAGCCACATTGGTTTGGAATTTTTACTCCTTTGTTTACTGCCCGTGGGAATAAATTTCTGAGTATTTTTAACTAGCAGTGATTTTAATACTTCCCATTTCTCCGTAGTATTTTTTTCTTGAAACAAAATTTCCCATTCAATGTACCTTAAGGCTTCCCTCATCATGTCAAAGTTGGCTTTGCTAAAGTTTAGAGTCCTAGTTGAGCCAGTATAGGACTGCTTATGAAAACGGATATTGAATGTGACCATATTGTGGTCGCTGTTTCCCATGGGCTCCCCTACTATAATATTTTATATCATTTCCCCATTACTAGTTAATATTAGGTCTAAGATTGCATTATATCTAGTTGGTTCCTCGATTAGTTGAACTAAGTAGTTATCATTTAGTGTGTTTAAAAACATATTACCTCCAGAAGTATCACATGAATCGTTTGTCCAATTTATCTCTGGATAGCTAAAATCTCCCATCACTACTACGTCCCCTACTCCTGCTTCAGTTACAATTCCTCATCAGACACACTAATACCAGGCGGCTTGTAGCATAATCCCAATACTATCTTTTTTATTCCCTTACCCCTGCATGCAATTTCTACCCATAACATCTCAACAGTATTTACAGCCCCTCTTGAATATCTTCCCGTATATCAGATTTAAAAAACTGCTTTACGTAACGATATACCCTTCCACCCAGTTTATTTAATCTGACTCTCCTGAACAGCGTATAACCCTCTAGATCAGGCATTCCCAACCACGGTCCTCAAGGCACACTAACAGTGCAGGTTTTAGTGATATCCAGGCTTGAACACAGGTGACTTTATTAGCACCTCAGTTATTTTGATTTAACCATCCGTGCTGCAGCCTGGATATCACTAAAACCTGCACTGTTAGTGTGCCTTGGGGACCATGGTTGGGAATGCCTGCTCTAGACTGACTATCCAATCATGAGATTCGTCCCACCAAGTTTCAGTAATGCCTATAATATCATACTGTTTGCTTGCTGCAAGGATTTCTAGTTCCCCCTTTTTACCTGTAAGGCTTCTAGCGTTTGCATACATACAATTAAGTTAAGTATTTCCCCTTGTGCTAGGGACATCATTCTCTTTATGCAGTAATGATGACCTGTAATCATCGTTAATCTGTTCCGGGGATCATACAGATGTGTCCAGTAAGAGGACACATGCTACACAGCCCTTCAAGTCATGCAATAACATGGCGGGACTCTACAGCGCTGATATTCCTTTTTTTTTTTTTTCATTTATTCAGCAAAAATGCGTCTTAGATACACTGTACTGCAATAGGACGCACAAGCAGCTTCTGCTATAAAAAATATATGCAGCATGCCTATTTTCTGTGTGTAATTGTGGCTCTATCTGCATCCGAAATGTAACATTACAGTGTTTTCCATTGTATTCCTATTGCATTATATTGCGTCTACCGAGTCACACGCGTTCTGTGTAATGCGACTTATAGCGCAAAGAATGTAAGAGGACACATCTGTATGACTGCTGGGGTTCCCACGAAGAGGGAGAGAAGGTGCTGCTGTGGCTAGGACATGTAAATTTATCTGAAATGCTCCCAAGGTCTATTGAGAGGTTATCATAAAAAGCATTGAAATGTAATACTATATAAAGTCACCCCCTCACTTCTAGCACCTGTCTGTAAACTACAGAAAGTGACACATAGGGGTATATGCAATTGCGGTCGAATTCCGGCTGGAATTCGACCGTTTTTAAATTCGACAGTCGAATTCCGGCCGGGGGGTGCCGGAATTCGACATATTCAATACAAAACGGATTCGACAGTCCCGCTGTCGAAAAACGAAGGAATTGACGGATAAGTGCGTCCTGGATTCAACTTTTCACACGGGTAAAAAATGCGTGGGGTCCCCCCTCCTAAGCATAACCAGCCTCGGGCTCTTTGAGCCGGTTCTGGTTGCAAAAATACGGGGGGGAAAATGATAGGGGATCCCCCGTATTTAAACAACCAGCACCGGGCTCTGCGCCTGGTCCTGGTGCAAAAAATATGGGGGACAAAAAGCGTAGGGGTCCCCCGTATTTTTTGTACCAGCACCGGGCTCCACTAGCTGGACAGATAATGCCACAGCCGGGGGACACTTTTATACCGCTCCCTGCGGCCGTGGCATTAAATACCCAACTAGTCACCCCTGGCCGGGGTACCCTGGAGGAGTGGGGACCCCTTAAATCAAGGGGTCCCCCCCTCCATCCACCCAAGGGCCAGGGGTGAGGCCCGAGGCTGTCCCTGGGGGGCTGATAGCCTTGAGTAAAATGAAAGAATATTGGTTTTTGCAGAAGAACTACAAGTCCCAGCAAGCCTCCCCCGCAAGCTGGTACTTGGAGAACCACAAGTACCAGCATGCGAGGGAAAAACGGGCCCACTGGTACCTATAGTTCTTCTGCAAAAAAAATACCCAAATAAAAACAGTACACGCACACCTTGACAAGTACAACTTTATTACACACATGCCGACACACACATACTTACCTATGTTCACACGCCGACCTCTGTCCACTTGTCCAAGTAGAATCCGGGGTACCTGAAAATAAAATTATACCCACCTAAATCCAGTGTCCTGTGATATTTGTAATCCACGTACTTGTCAAAAAAAAACAAAAAAAAAAAACGCATACCCGATCCACACGGACTGAAAGGGGTCCCATGTTTACACATGGGACCCCTTTCCCCGAATGCAGAGACCCCCCGTGACTGCTGTCACAGAGGGTCCCTTCAGCCAATCAGGGAGCGCCACGTCGTGGCACTCTCCTGATTGGCTATGCGCGTCTGAGCTGGCAGACAGCGCATCGCACAGCCCCTCCATTATATTCAATGGTGGGAACTTTGCGGTCAGCGGTGAGGTCACCCGCGGTCAGCGGCTGACCGCGGGTAACCTCACCGCTGACCGCAAAGTTCCCACCATTGAACATAATGGAGGAGCTGTGCGATGCGCTTCTGACATCTCAGACGCGCACAGGCAATCAGGAGAGTGCCACGACGTGGCGCTCCCCGATTGGCTGAAGGGACCCTCTGTGAAAGGAGTCACAGCGGGTGTCAGCATTCGGGGAAAGGGGTCCCATGTGTAAACATGGGACCACTTTCAGTCCGTGTGGATCGGGTATTCGTTTTTTTTTTTTTGCTAAGTACGTGGATTACAAATATCACTGGACACTGGATTTAGGCGAGTATAATTTTTTTTTCCAGGTACCCTGGATTGTCGTCGACATTGGAGACGTGGACAGAGTCGGCGTGTCAACATAGGTAAGTATGTATGTGTCGGCATGTATGTAATAAAGTTTTACTTTCAAGGTGTGCGTGTCCTGTTTTTATTTGGGTATTTTTTTTGCAGTAGAACTACAGGTATCAGCGGGCCCGTTTTAGCCCCGCATGCTGGTACTTGTGGTTCTCCAAATACCAGCTTGCGGGGGAGGCTTGCTGGGACTTGTAGTTCTTCTGCAAAAACCAATATTTTTTCATTTTACTCAAGGCTATCAGCCCCCCATCCGCATCCCTTGGATGGGGGGGGACAGCCTCGGGCTTCACCCCTGGCCCTTGGGTGGCTGGAGTGGGGGACCCCTTGATTTAAGGGGTCCCCACTCCTCCAGGGTACCCCGGCCAGGGGTGACTAGTTGGGTATTCAATGCCACGGCCGCAGGGAGCCGTATAAAAAAAGTGTCCCCCGGCTGTGGCATTATCTGTCCAGCTAGTGGAGCCCGGTGCTGGTACAAAAAATACGGGGGACCCCTACGCTTCCCCCCCCCCCCCGTATTTTTTGCACCAGGACCAGGTGCAGAGCCCGGTGCTGGTTGTTAAAATACGGGGGATCCCGTCATTCCCCCCCCCCCCCCCCGTATTTTTGCAACCAGGACCGGCTCAAAGAGCCCGAGGCTGGTTATGCTTAGGAGGGGGGACCCCACACATTTTTTTTTCCAGATTTTAACCCATTCCCACCCCTTCCCACTAAAAACCATGCTCTCTCTATTTTAGTCAGTTAAAAATAATAATCTTCTTTTAAAAAATATATAAATAATACTTGTGTCCCTCTAATAGACAAACCAAGTACACAATCCCTTCTAATATAAATAGATATGCTATTAGCAATAAAAAAAAAAACACAAAAAAAATAATTTTTTAAATTTTTTTTATTAGATTCCGCCAGCAAAGTGAGGCGGAAGGAAATTGACGATATTACTGTCGAAAAGCACTATAGTCGAATCCACATTCTTCAATTGAATATACTTTTGTCGAATTGCCGCATTTTTACCACTGCAGACACGTCGAATTTTCAAAATGTCGAATTGCAAAAAGTCGCATCTGAAAAGTCCGTTTTTTTGTCGAAAAGTACTGTATTGCATTGTCGATTTTTTTTGTGTGTAGAAAATGACCCGTTTTTCGACATTTTCGGGAATTCGACCGCAATTGCATATACCCCATAGTGGTGTATTCAATAGCTGTCGGGTTCTTTCCGACGGAAAGGACCCGACAGCTCTCTATTCAATGCTGGGCCAAACACGACAGGTTTGGCCCATTCACGACCTTGTCAATCCGACTTTTTTTTAAAGTCGGATTGACATTGTCAGAAATGGGGCTAAAACCTGTCGGGTTTGGCCCCGCTTCTGACAATACATGTGGATCCGCGTGTATTCCGACAAGTCGGATTTCCCAACTTGTCGGAAGAAACGGGCCGACATTGAATAGGTTGGAACCCCTTCCGACCTCAATCACTCGGAAACTGACTTCTTTCTGACAAGATGGCAGTTTTCGACTCTTATTGAATATACCCCATACAATATATGATATTACACAGAAATGTCATGAACACTAAATATCTAAGAGTGCACTGAATGCTTGAAAAATAATCATGTACTTAATCTCACATGTAAATAGTAATAATACTGTATTTAAAAAAAAAAAAATCACACCTGCCTTTAACAAGACTACTTAATTAAAAATGTGACCAAACGAAAGCACGTCTGTCATAAGGTAATATACAATTCCCTCTGAATTCCTTACAAGTAAAATAACAAACCAAACAAAAAATAAATAAAACATTATGGTTCTCTAACCAGCAAATAGAAAACATAATAAAATATGCCTGGCAACAAAGCTACAAAATAGCAGCGTCATAAGGACTCACAGTTCAGTCATCATTTACTGTAAAGAATAAAAGTTATACATGGCTGCTCATCCCCATAAACCTGACTGATACCCTTATGGGTCTATGTGCCCCATAATGATAAATACTTAGAGTAGCCCTCTGTTTATTTCTAATGAAACTAACCACTATAAGCAGTGCCCAACAGACAAATCCAGCACTCTCCATTACCTGCATTAAGATGTGCCCGGCTGCGGGCACACAGAATGGCATTAAACTTCGACTCATCTGTTCCCAGGCGGTTTTCTCCAGCAGCATACAGCTCCTACAAAACACACAATCATTACTACTTTGTAAATAACTTGAATAACATAAGTGTAGCAAAGACAGTTTTGTATACAATTAAAAGACAAAAATATGGTAGCTTGTATTGTGCAACCTTATTTGGCAGTCAAGACAGGGATGTGCTGTATGAAAAAAAATAAACTAAATATAGCATTCATTTCTAGGTTTTAAATTACATTTTTCTCTTCCATGTATTTAACTGTTTTGTGTATTTTCTTTTTCATTTCCTTTAATATATAGTCAAAAAATGCCTTACGTGGCAAAATCATTGCAATAAGCAGGTAATTTTAACTGGGAGTGTCATCCTATAAATGTGCAGAGTAATGCCAGCATGTAAAGGAAACAGAATGATAAAAGTAATCGTATTCTGCATTATGTAAACCCGTTTGACGAACTGAAATCACAAACAAAATATCTTCACAATACGATGAAAACCAGACTCAGTGGTACTCAAGCAACAGTGCCAGACAAAACTACTACGTTCGCGGCATTCTAGTAACAGTTACTGGTATTACAGCATCAGGTGCACTTAAACACACTACCTGTTGCTGTGCATTTAGGAAATTCTATTTGTACTCACCTGTACATCACGCTGGACAAGTGACATATCCACATTGGTGCTCTCATCTCTATTTCCCTGCAGAATCACAGACACAAATGACAGTTATGCAAATGATACATGTAAATATGAAAATACCGTATGAACTGACTACATACTTAAGGTTGATGTCCATTGGGCGATGTAAAGACTAAGGCCAGGCACACACCTAAATGTTATCAACACGGTGTGTCATATTTGACTGACAAATTGTGCACATCATTCACTGTGTATGCCCATTTGTGGGCTCCGACAGGTCACATATGAGATCTTTTGGTTGACCATGCTGCGCAATTAATCAAAAGAAATCTTATGTGGCGCTGTGCATGTTAAAAAAAAGGACAGAACAATTTGTTGTTCTATCATTCATTACATCAGGCAGTGTGTAGGGACAACCTGGCAAGTACGGGACAAAGTGAAATCATCCCGACCACTGGCCTGAATGGCGACTGCTCAGATGTGTACCCGGCCTAAGGGGTTAGTGAAGTGTGATTCGAAATAACTGATTTTCTGAGATTTTTGCAGCGGGATTTAAATAGACAATTTTTTAAAGGCAAAACCTACAGTTTTTTTTCTTTAAAAAATTGCCACTTCAAAGTCACAGAAAATCAGTGATTTTAACAAATAAATTAAATAAAAGGGCGTAGCGGGGGGAATTCAATTAGCCTCGATAATTTATCAGGCGTGAAAAAGGGTGTAGCCTCAGGCTTTAACGCCTAGGGGTTAGTTAATTAGAGCCTCTTTTTCTCACCTGGTAAATTAATCTGTTAACAGGCGTTGACCTATGCAATCTGAGATATGTTCCCAGACCTGTGTGTTAACATTGTCGCGGCTCCCAAAAACAGGCTATACTGTATATCAGGGATTTCCTTTCGAGTCTGAGCTAAAAAAAAAATCCCAGTTAACTACAGCCTGCATTAATTAGCACAGTTAATTGAATTAGCTTTATTATTCAAACTTTAATCTGCATTTTGAAATACAAATACTCACAAATATAAACACAAGTTTTTCACATATGTAAAGAAATCTAAATATTTCAATAGGTATTGACACAAACATCTGCTTATAAAACAGATCTCCAGCCTCAAGGACTTCAGTGAATAACACTTTTTGTGAGTACTGAAAAATCTACTTATATGTTACTTATGTAAAAACAGCAACATCTGTCTATCTATCTATCTATCTATCTATCTATCTAATCTCCCCAAAGCATCTACCTGCTGTATTATAAACATGAAGCCAAAACAATACAATACTCATCTCAAGTTTAATTTCACAGGATAAATAGGCGGTGGAAGCTAATATAATAAGTAGATTTATAGATACTAAATCCAACCATAACACCTGCAATTCCGAACATACAGTATGGCATCTATTTGTATTTTTTACTGCATGGACACAGCCCACCTTCCCTGCCACTGTAGGAAGAAGGTCATAGGAGTATAAGAGAGAGTGAGGCGGCAAAGGGTGAAGAGAGCAAGCGAGGCGGCAAAGGGGGAAATGAGAGAAAGCAAAGCGGCAAAGGGGGAAAAGAAAGAGCAAGGCAGCAAAGGGGGAAAGAGAGAGCAAGGCGGCAAAGGGGGAAAAGAGAGCAAGGCGGCAAAGGGGGGAGTGAGATGGTAGGCAAAAGGGGGAGTAGGGAGGCAACAAAGGGGGAGAGTAGCAAAGCGGCAGAGGTGGAGGGAGAGAGCAAGGTGGCAAAGGGGGGAGGAGCGAGGCGGACAGACACTATATTCAGAGTACTGCACACACTTAAATGTATCTTCAGTTTTATAATTTGCTATAAAGGAGAGTGGCATTAGCTATAATTTAATTTGAGTGCACTTTTATTGTGGTATATGGGAAAAGCAGGCACAAAACAAAGAGACTGCATTGTGTTAGAACTGTCCACAGGGTGGCAATTACCTGAGCCAGTGAAATGAGCAGTCGCTGGAAGTGACCAGAGGTGTCGCTCTTTATTGCTTGTTCAAGGGTCTTCTTGAACTCTGAAGTGGAGACATACATTTTAGAATTACCTATGATGAACCTGGAAACAAAGATCATAGGAGCAGATTTAAGGAGTGATATTCTTGTTATCACTCATTACTAATCTTAAATGGTGTTCCAACCAATCAGCTCCTAACTGTCATGTGTTTGAAAAATGACAAGAGCTGATTGGCTGGCGCACCATTTGTTTTAAAATTAGTAATGGCTGATAAAAAGAGTTGTTAAATCTGCCCCATGGTCCTAAAACCTTACATTCTAAAGCAGAGTAGTGTGACTTTTCAGTCTCTGCTAATGATTCATTATTCTTACTTGGTGCAGTAGCTCCTCAATCCCTTCATGGCCATAATTTGTAGCCTCATGACCAGCCACGTTCTATTCTTTTTTTTTTTTTTTTTACCATGTGCTAATTAAAAGACAAATGTGTTTATATTTATTAGTGTATCTAAGGTGGCTGGCCACCCAGTATGTTGTGGGTTTTATATTAACGTTATAGTACATTAAGGATACAAATTTCAGAAAATGTCCAACACAGTACTCCTAATTATTAAATGTAAAAATGTGTAATATCCCATAGTTATTGGGTTTGTTTTTTTAAAGGGACCCCCCCCCCCCCTTTTTTTTTTCCCTCCACACAATGAGAGCTGCCTCAATATAGCCCCATGGCAAGCATGTAGGGTGAACTTTAAAAGACCCTGTCATGCTAGCTTGGTGCCACCCATAAGAAAAGTTTCCCCTTGACCAGCAACATCCTTTACCTGGGAAACCCCCTCTAGAGGAGTGGTTGCTTAGGTTGCAGGGCAGAGGAGTGCAGGGGCTGGCTGTTACCAGGGTACCTCAGGCAGAGGGGAGACAGGAGACTCACACAGATGGGAAGTGAGCCTGTGCAGGAGCATCCATGTAGCACAGAGAGACACACAGATAGGAGCCTGCCTGTGAGGAGTGCATTAATGTACCCACCCACTAGTAAGGCAGAGTGGGGTCTGGCAAGGAGAGTGGGTGATTAGCGGCCAGGAGGACAGAGATGGCAGGAGAGATCTGGGGGTCAGCAGCTGTGGCACTGTCATGCAACTGCTGCAGCGTGAGGATCCTGGCTGCGTGGAGTAGGCACAAGCACCCCCCTGAGGAGACCCCAGCTGAAAGTCCCCAGAGCTGTGGTTATAAAGACCCTGTCAGAGAACCCCTGCAGCACAGGCAGACAGCAAAGGGAAGCCCCAAGAAGGATCTGGAGAAACCCCTGCTGGACAGCCGGTTCAACTGGGGTTTGAGATGGAAGCCACCAAAGGACCGGAGGACTAGAGGAGGTGATTTTCTGGCATTTGCCAGAAAGATTTCTTTTTTTGCAGCACTCTATTATGTGTATTCAATACTTTCATATGATTATTTACATTAAAATGTAACTTTTAATTTTCTCCTCATAAAACAGACGGGGCAAAGAAAAATCACGTGACTCAAAAAACAAATCTGTGGTAGTCACCCCCTTATTTTTATAAATAAAACTGATACATCATAGACTTAAACTGTCTTTGTGGTAAAATTTTATTATATAAATTGGTTTATTTTTTAAATATTTAAAATTATTGGCATAGTACTTTGCCTACAAGTTTGGCAGTGAATTATTTAGTCTCATTATAACCGCAGCAGACATTTGGCATAGATTTCACTTCGCAGAAAAGTGTAGCGTATTCATAGAAATCTATGCTGAATGTCTGCTGCAGTTATAATGAGTCCTGTCACAGTGTAGGAGCCAGCACTGCAGCCAACAGTGTCACTGGGGGGGATCCCGCATCTCCGGGACCCCCGGAGAGATAGAAACGGGGGTCAGGACGCTAAGCCAGGCCCCCTCCCAGCAAAGCCATGTCCCTTTTTCGCCTGTGCACTTACTGATTCCTGCTGCCACACAGAGGATAGTGATGCCTCTGGCTGGGGGCACAATGGTAAGATGCAGCTGGCATTTACTCACAAGTAAGTCCTTGGTGGCTAAGTAGCACCAGGTCTAATCAGTAATGTCCGGTCACAGATAGGAAGTGGAACTCCCAGAACAAATCTGTAATAATCCACCCCAAGACAAGATGGCAGAGGAAACCCATCATGCGAAACAGAGATTTTATTTGTAGCGACAGACAAGGCATTAGTCAGGTAGGATTTTTTAAATTTTCATCCCATTCATTTATTAATTTCATCCATGCCCTGAGTCCTAGGCTGGCTTCATGCTATCCTTGTGCAATGTAAAAATGTAGCACATAGGCTTAAGGTCAAACAGAAAATGTCTACCTACCAGACAATACTCCTGAACTTCCCACTTCTTTTTTTTTTTGCAGTTACCTCAGTTGAATAGATTATTAATTTTAAAACAAATGTAAGCCATACAATAGGAAACTGTAATAACTTTGTAGATACATCCCATAATGCAGAGATTCTCAAACGTGGTCCTCAAGGCACCTCAACGGTCCAGGGTTTAAGTATATCCTTGCTTGGCCAACGGTGACGAAATTATTACCTCAGTCAATTTAACCATCTGTGCTGGGCCATGGATATACCTAAAACTTGGACCGCTGGGGTTTGAGAACCTCTGCCATAATACACAGTACCACCTAACACGGATAGTTATACAAGCCCCTTAACCAGGCAGAATATTCACGTTAATACTTAACAGCAAGGTACAGGGACTAAAGGAAATGGCATGATAACCCCGCAAATATCCATTTTTCCTTACCCATCTTGTACACTCTATTGATTTCCTGTATCTCTGCATTGCTTCGAGATGCCAAGATTTCAATTAGACATTCTTCATCTGTGCCAGCACCCTGAGGAAGATATGTAAGAAAGAAAATGAAATATACATAATTATTTACTATTTACATTAAAATAAAAAAACAACAATTAACTGTTCACTGAAATATGACTGCAGGATAATTGAAATTTGCAGTCAATGGTGGTTCAGTGGACGCATTCTTGGTAGTGTCCGTGAGAAGTCCCAGCAGCAGCCAGCTGCCCATTTGGGGTCCCAAATTCATGAAAAGCAAAGTAGCAGCAGCATGAGGGGGGCTTCCCATAGTGTCTGAGGGATTCAGCTAAATGATTCACAACTGATATCAAAATGCGTACAATGCTATGGCGAGTCTTCTGTAAGTCCAACGAAGAGTCAATTATGTAGTGAATTTCAAGATTCAAGGCCAAGAGAATTCAAGAGTAGAAAGTCAACTTTGGTCCACATATTAGAAAATAGAGAGAAAGAAATGGAGTGAACGCAGAGTTCCAGAAAGGAACAACAGGAGACGGAATAGGGGATAGGCTGGACATTTTACTGTAATGATTCATATGGACAGGGAGGCGGAGATTCATGGGGTGTGACCAGACATCTGTGAACCATTGGCTCAGGGTAGTCATAGAAGAGAGTAAAAGGGAAAGCTGCCTGTTACTGCACTCTCCATGTTCACTCAAACTCTGGCGCAATATATTATTGCATGATTTATGTAACCGATTATGCATATGTCATATTGCCTTGTGACCAAACAATTCATCACAGGGCGATGTGAAATTGGTCATGCAGAGTGATGTCGGGTACCATGATTACGCAACAAATGGAAAGGTGCATACCCAGCTTTGGGGACACCTTTGTCCATAACCATTTCTAATAAGAAGCTACATGATAAGTTCCCACACCACAACACCATAGCATAGTATATCACTCACTTTAATTGCATCATTAATCTCATGTGCATCATACGTGCTGGGCGGTTTCATCATTGCTAGGATGGCCTTCTCAAAGTTACCGGAGATCTCAGATTTCAGGTCTTTTATCAAATCCTAATACAGGAAGATAAGAAAAAATATATATAATTGTATAAAAGTATAATAGACCTTATGTACTCAGCTGCATGTCAGACTTAGTGCTAGCACTTTTATTCTCATTGTGTATGTAACAACTTGTAAATAGCATGACTATGAATAATAAAGATTTGTTATTAGACTCATTGGGGGGATGTAATAGGGTGTGAGAATCAGAAAGGGAGAGATTTTGGGAGAGTTCTCCTGTTTTGTTTTTTAAAGTGACAATCATTTACATGGCAAAACCAGATTGATTTTGGCATGTAAATGATTGCCACTTTAAAAAACAAAACAGGAGAACTCTCCCAAAATCTCACTTTCTGATTCTCACACCCTATTACATCCCCCCCAATGAGTCTAATAACAAATCTTTATTACTTATAGTCGTGCTATTTACAAGTTGTTACATACACAATGAGAATAAAAGTGCTAGCGCTAAGTCTGACATGCAGCTGAATACATAAGGTCTGTATATAAGCACAGTGCAGGCTCCTGGGCCAGACTGTACCAACAGCAGAAGGGAAGGAACCAGCTGAATACTTCCTACTGGGTGTAGTATGGTATGACGGCGGCCGGGATCCCGGCGGCCAGCATACTGGCGCCAGGATCACGACCGCCGGCATACGGACAGCTGAGCGAGCGCAAATGAGCCCCTTGCGGGCTCGCTGTGGGCATGGTGGCGTGCATATTTATTCTCCCTCCGGGGGAATCGTGGACCCCCAAGAGGGAGGATAGTTGTCGGGAAGCTGGGTGTCGGGATTCCGGCGCCGGTAAACTGAGCGCCGGGATCCCAACAGCCGGCATACTGAATACCACTCCTTCCTACCATGCAAACAAATACAGTTGGTGTGTGTTATGAAACAGAAAGCTTCTAATTACTATATGGAGATATACTGTATATGCTTTGTTTTAGGTCTAACCAGTGCACAATATTATATTTATATTAGTTCTGACGGTGGATTTATCTAGTATTGTGTAATGGTTGAGCATATAAAATCAACATTTCCTCAAAGCAAGAATACATAAAAAAAAGTCATATACTGTAAATATTTTTTAAAACATGAGGCTTTCAAAAGCAAATTAACCCTTTTGCTGCTGATGCTTATCTCACCCCTGTGCGAAGCCTGTTTTGGCTGGTCACCGTCCAACACCACTATCAGTAATTTGATTTTTCAGAAGGCCGAGTTTTCAGTTAATAACTTTGCTTATTCCTCCAGACATGACAAATAAAATATCAAGTGAACCAAGAACAGTTGTATCTTTTTTCTTCTAATAAATACCAATAAGAAATGCATTGCTTTGGCATTAAATTTGCCCTTCCAAAACTGCAAAAGCAGAAGTCCACACGTAGGTCTTCATACATAAATAAAGCCTTCTAGCGTGGCAGGTTACTCTATTGATGGGACTCTATTGATGGGACTTCATTCAAGGTGGTATAGATGCCTTAGTGTTCTCAAATATTCCCCAGTACATGGGTGGTCATTACGAGTTGATAGCAGCTAGCAACTTTTAGCTGCTGCTGCTGCGATCAACAATCCACGCCTATGGGGGAGTGTATTTTACCTTAGCTGGGCTGCAATCGCTTCTGCAGCCCTGCTAAACTAAGAAAAATCAAGCAGAAGAAGAGTAGCCCTATACCTACTTACCCTGTGCGATGGATCCAGCGATGATGGGCCCGGCTTTGACGTCACTCCTCCGCCCTCTGTTATCCTGGACACGCCTGCGATATACTCACCACTCCCCGAAAACGCTCGCCAACGGTCTGGATCCGCCCCTCCACGTCTCCTTGCTGTCAATCTTCTTAGCGGTCGCCGCTGCGACCACCCCCGTCGGAAGCCGCAAC
The DNA here is from genome assembly GCF_028390025.1 of Pseudophryne corroboree. Taxonomy (NCBI): domain Eukaryota; kingdom Metazoa; phylum Chordata; class Amphibia; order Anura; family Myobatrachidae; genus Pseudophryne; species Pseudophryne corroboree. Next base: position 190,234,069 of record NC_086446.1, on the reverse strand, counting down.
GTAACCCGACGACCTTTGACGCTGGGCAACGCCACGCACACGCCCGCCACGCATGCGCATTCCGCACCCATTCGCAGAGCGGCGAAAAAACGCTGCGTGCGAACGGGTCGGAATGACCGACAGCTTTAGCTGGCACTGGAACACTGCCTCCAACACCCCCCAACATACAATTTTGTTTTTAATCCTCTTATACTATACACTAAACGATGTGTGCACCCAGCCAATGGCACGACCGATGAGATTTATGGTAAGAACTTACCTTTGTTAAATCTCTTTCTGCGAGGTACACTGAGTTCCACAGGGATAACATCGGGGTGTAGAGTTGGATCTTGATCCGAGGCACCAACAGGCTAAAAGCTTTGACTGTTCCCAGGATGCATAGCGCCACCTCCTCTATAACCCCGCCTCCATGCACAGGAGCTCAGTTTTGTGAACCAGTCTAATGTAGTAGCAGGTAAAAGAGACAACAACCGTTAGTAGCCACATACACTACATTCTCATGACAGGAGAAGGTACCAGCGGCTAATGCCATACAAACCCAGAGAACCATGGAAAATTTCTTCCATGTGACTAGCCACCCGTGGGCTTTCATGAACTGGACAGTCAGATCTAGATGACGCAGGAGAATTTCTGGGGAATTTGCCAGGATCAACAAATCGTCCAGGTACAGTAGGATCCTGACCCCTTGACGGTGGAGTACAGCCGTCATTACTTTGGTGAAAACTCGCGGAGCAGTTGTCAAACCAAAAGTTAACGCCCGAAATTGGTAATGAAGGTTGCCCACCGCAAACCTCAGGTACTGCTGATACGACATTGCAATAGGAATATGTAGGTAGGCATCCTGTATGTCCAGGGAGACCATATAGTCCCCAGGCTTCAAGGCCAGAACAATATAGCGTAGAGTTTCCATACGAAACTTGGAGACCCTCACATACTTGTTCAAGGACTTGAGATTGAGAATGGGCCGCGAGGACCAGTTCGGATTCGGGACTAGAAACAGCGGTGAGTAGTACCACTTGCCTCTCTGAGCCAGAGGCACCTGTACTACCGCTCCTGTGGTCAGGAGGAATTGTACCACCGAATGAAGAGTGTTTGCCTTCACCGGGTCCAAAGGGACGTCTGTCAGGCAAAATCGATGAGGGGAACGTTTCTTGAAGGATACGGCGTAACCTTGAGTGACGACTTCCCTTACCCAGGCATCTGAAGTGGTCTTCAACCATTCCTGGGCAAAAACTAGAAGCCGGCCCCCCACCCTAGGTTCAGCCAGGGGGAGGTCCACCCCGTCATGCAGCAGGCTTGTCAGTTTTGGAAGCAGGCTGACGGGCAGCCCATGGCCGCTTTGGTCTGGGCTTGGCAGGTTTGGAAGTACGAGCTTGTTTCAGGTACGCCTGTCCTTTTGCTTTACCCGGAGGACGAAAGGGCAGAGAGAAAGTACTTCTAGCCTTCTGTGTGGAAGGAGCCGTACTAGGTAGGCAAGCTGTGTTAGCAGAAGCCAGATCAGCCACAATCTTATTGAGGTCTTCTCCAAAAAGAATGTCTCCCTTAAAAGGAAGCACCTCCAGGGTTTTTTCTTAGAATCCATATCCATCGACCAGGATCTCAACCAAAGGATACGCCAAGCCAAGATGGACGTAGTGACAGCCTTGGCCGCCAGCACCCCGGCATCGGAAGCCGCCTCCATAAGGTAAAGAGAAGCCGTGGCAATATATGAGAGACACTGTCTGGCATGATCAGAAGCGTTGGAAGGTAGCTCCGCCTCCAGCTCCTGAGCCCAAGCTTCAACAGCTTCAGCAGCCCATGTCGCTGCAATGGTTGGTCTATGAACACCCCCCGTAAGGGCGTAAATCGCTTTTAAACAACCCTCCACACGTCTATCCGTCGGTTTCTTCAGAGAGGTGACGGTAGTTACTGGCAGAGCTGAGGAAACTACCATGTGTGCCACATGAGAATCCACTGGCGGAGGAGTTTCCCAATTTTTACATAGCTCCGCACAAAGAGGATAGAAAGCCAACAGTCTCTTGTTTGGTGTGAATTTTGTACCCAGATTTTCCCAGGATTCCTAACGTATGTCAGCCAGGTGTTGAGAATGAGGTAATACTTGTTTAACCACCTTCTTACGTTTAAATCTGTCTGGATTTTTAAAGACAGCCTCAGGCTCAGGTTCATCAGAGACCTGAAGAATTAGCCTGATAGCCTCAATCAAATCAGGGACATACACCAGCGACTTCCCTTCCCCATCAGAAGCATCAGAGTCAGTGTCTGTGGGGTCAGTATATGCAACATCCTCCTCAGAGGAAGTGTCCGGGACAGCGGTGGATTGTGAGGAAGTAACGGCCCGTTTAGAGGACACCTTAGTCTTAGGCGGGCGAGAGTGAGACTTATTTGTAGTCAGCGATCGGATCTAGTGATGAGATTTGATCCGCCCATGGTGGATTGACTGCAGGGACCATAAACTGCTGCACTGGCATATGAGGTCCCACAGGGGGCGTAAGTTTTGTTACCAGCGTATTCAATAACGTGGAGAAGGTAGCCCAAGGTGGGTCAATAGTGGCCCCCGGTGCTACAGACCCACTGGGAGGTAAGGAACTCCCTGAACCTGAACTCTCTGCTGCCAAGTTTTCCTCAAAAGTGTCTGTAGCATCACCACCACGCAATGTGGGAGTAGCCCCAGTTCCGTTGCCCCGTGTAGCTGACATAATGACAAGCTCAATATCAAGCAACCTGGTACAATATTAGCAGCGATATACCTAGCAAGAACTCCCAGTGTAGTGTGTCAGCACAAACAGGGAATTAAAGAAATATATGGTGACTATAAATCACAAAGAAAAATACACAGCGAGTATATCTTGTGAAATACCTATATCAACGAACCTGACGCACTTAGCCCCCTCAGGTTACAGAATATAGGAGTAGCAAGCTGAGTAAAATACACGAGATGGCAGCCACGCAGCAGCTACATGCACACACACATATAGTCACAATTGTACAATGCAGAAATTATACCAAACAAAACTGCACTGGACCAGCAAAACAAAGAAATACTCAGTATAGCTATATGTATAAGTAAACAGTAGATATAACAAAACACAGTAAGTATTGGATGTATATCACAGGGTGTTTATACCCCACAACTCTGACTGTATGCACTCTCTTAACTAACACTGTCCCTTGACAGGTAGAATACTTAAGTGTCCTGTAAAATGTACAGCGCTGGAGAGCAGGCGGCTTTACAGAGGAGGATTTGCCCAAGCAGTCCCAGGAACAGCGCAGCTCCGTGTAATGGCGGCTGACAGGGAGTGAGGGAGAGATATGCAGCTCCAGGGCGGAAACATTTACCCAAATGGCGCCCTGGGGCTGGGGGAGGGGCTACCGGTTAGGCCTTATCCCCCTGCTGGCTTCCCCACTGGGCATTGTGGGCAATAATAAAAAACAGGTTTTACAGAGAGAGAAAAACCCCCACCTGTGCCCTGTGTCCCAAGGGCTAGTGGAGTGGATGCCCTTTACAGTGTCCACGGCCACGCCGGATCAGCGGGCCAAAGAGACCCCTTACCTCCCCTTGTACCTGCGGCCACGCAATCCCGGAGGGCAGCAGCAAGTGTGTGTGACTGACCAGAAGTACACCGGAGCCTCCGCTGTAGTTACCTGGCAACCAGGGCGCGGGAGTATACAGCGCCGCTGGGGGAGTGACGGAGCTGCAGCAGGGGACGTCTGACTGACATCCAACAATGCTGCAATCCTTGAAGTCTTCAGATTTTCTTTTCTTGTAAATAGCTTATAATATGGGCTGCAGGAGCAGCCCTCCTGTTGATTGCCTGCTTACTGCATGGCACCAACTTACAAACTGAGCTCCTGTGCACGGAGGCGGGGTTATAGAGGAGGCGGCGCTGTGCATCTTGGGAACAGTCAAAGCTCTGAGCCTGTTGGTGCCTCGGATCAAGATCCTACTCTACACCCCAATGTTAATCCTTGTGAGGCCCAGTGTACCCCGCAGCAGAAATACAATGTGGCTACAGAAAGCACTGTGGCAGGGTTACCCCGATAGGTGTAAATTGAATGCTCACCGCTGTAGGGGTTCTTTACCTAAACTCCCAGTAGCAATTCAGTGGTATCAAGTAGTAAATGCTGCTGATATTCACAATAGTGAGGAATGGGCAGGTGAGTGTTAAGGTACCTCAATGAAGCAGCTCCAGCAATAGGGGATGTACTGTAGTCAAAATGTGTAAATGTCAACATTGTACGGACCAGCAGCAGAGGGTTAGACATGGGGGGGGGGGGGGGGGGATTAGGGATGCTCACCCCCAGAAGTACTGTTGGATCTGCCGGAAGCCCTTAACAGCTGACCGCTAAACATGGCAGACATCACAGGAGCCAGGTATGTCACCACTGGGCCACCAGGGACGTTTTGTCAACATTCAAATCATGTCGAAATTTCATCAGTGTCAACATGATGAATGCTGACATGGTCAAAGTCGACAATGCGAACATGTCAACATTATGATCATGTTGACATTGTAAATGTTGACACAACCAGACAGAAGCATGGAACATGTGTGGTGTGCACCAGTATGTTATGAGGGACACAGACTGTGACATTGGGCACAGGGCTATTGTGGGCATGTGCTGGCATTATTCATTGCATATGTTTTTCCATAAGTGGATTTCTTTATGGGCTAAAACATAGAAAACCAAAAGCTCAGTATGTTCCCAACTTACCTTCCCATAAGCGGTTTTGAAGGACAAACTGATTTGCTGTCTCTGTCTGTTTGACCGGTTTCCCAGACACTCAATAATGGCCTGTTCATCGGTTCCTGTGTGTAGAAGATCATGAAACATTTAGATTTTATTCATTTTATTTTCTACTCCGTTACATACAGTATGAATGACTTCTACCACAGTGACAATGGTAATGGTGATAACAAAAACATTCACAATGAGCGATTATAAAAGACTGTTTTGGAATGAAGAATAAGGACAAAGTCAGACAGAACTTCTGCCTGTTCAGTATCACAATGATATCAAACTAAGAATAAAGAATGATGGTACAGTGGCTGGAATTGCTGCATCACAGTACTACAATAGGTTTATGTACCATAAGGGAAGGATGGGTAGGGGCTGCTTCATAGCCCTGGCATGTCAAGGGGGGCACAGCCTCAAGGGGCCTGGCCTCACTACACTACCCCATCTATGTAGTCACCACCATCGGACGAGGAGTCAGGCAAATAGAGAGCTGGAAGACTGAACTGCACACAGGCAGACCGGCTCTCTGGGCCACCGGCCCTTGTGGCATTTGCCAGAAGTGCCAGATGGAAAGTCCAGCCCTACTGCCAGGGACCCCCTTGAGCAGAGGCAGGACCGGGGTCAGTGACACCAGGTGCGGCAAATATTCCCCACTGCACACCAAAGGTGCGCGCTCAAAAAGGAACTTGGACTCGCAGGGTGTGGACTCACTGGAAGTCAGCGTTACTATGGTTTGGGGGCGTGACCGTGTGGGGAGGGGGCATGGCCTCGCGGGAAACCCCCATTACTTTACTACTGGGCAATGCCCAGCATTCCCAAAGGAGAAACTTTGGCTGCACTAGATGGTCCTCTTAAGTGACCGGAGCTGGGTGCTGCAGGATAATGTCACACTGCAGCACCCAGCTCCCTTTCACTGCGGAGGAGCACCCTCCTTATAACGCCTCTGCCCCTGAGTGCTTTGGTTTACTCAATAGTTGGATGGCCAAATAGTTCCAGAATAAAGTTTAATTACAGTCATTAAATATTCACTGGACTAATTTATCTACAACTGAATGTGGCTAAGTGAATTTTAATGCACATCAATTTTTTAGATAAGAAATGGAAATTTACTGCCATCTTGAGAATTGAGAAGCTGAAAAATAGGATTTTAGTACCTACCGGTAAATCCTTTTCTCCTAGTCCATAGAGGATGCTGGGGACTCCAAAAGGACCATGGGGTATAGACGGATCCGCAGGAGCTTGGGCACACTATAAAGACTTAAACTGGGTGTGAACTGGCTCCTCCCTCTATGCCCCTCCTCCAGACCTCAGTTAGAAAACTGCGCCCAGGAGAGACGGACATTTCGAGGAAAGAATTTATAATTTAAACACAGTGAGTGTTATACCAGCTCACACCACGAACATACCGCAAGACCTGGCCTTCAACAGAATACCAGCCCACGGTATGAAAAACATACAGCCATATGCTGATAGAATATGTAACACAACCTGTGTGTCAACCCAACCAATAATAAGAAACCACATGCCATGGCATGAACAACGTCAGCGATAGCCTGACAGAGAAGAAACACCACAAAGTGTAACCAACCTCAATAATCCGCAGAAACAGTACGCACTGGGACGGGCGCCCAGCATCCTCTACAGACTAGGAGAAAATAAGAATTTACTTACCGATAATTCTATTTCTCATAGTCCGTAGTGGATGCTGGGGACTCCGAAAGGACCATGGGGAATAGCGGCTCCGCAGGAGACTGGGCACAAAAGTAAAAAGCTTTAGGACTACCTGGTGTGCACTGGCTCCTCCCCCTATGACCCTCCTCCAAGCCTAAGTTAGGATACTGTGCCCGGACGAGCGTACACAATAAGGAAGGATTTTGAATCCCGGGTAAGACTCATACCAGCCACACCAATCACACCGTACAACTTGTGATCTGAACCCAGTTAACAGCATGATAACAGAAGGAGCCTCTGAAAAGATGGCTCACAACAACAATAACCCGATTTTTGTAACAATAACTATGTACAAGTAATGCAGACAATCCGCACTTGGGATGGGCGCCCAGCATCCACTACGGACTATGAGAAATAGAATTACCGGTAAGTAAATTCTTATTTTCTCTAACGTCCTAGTGGATGCTGGGGACTCCGAAAGGACCATGGGGATTATACCAAAGCTCCCAAACGGGCGGGAGAGTGCGGATGACTCTGCAGCACCGAATGAGAGAACTCTAGGTCCTCCTCAGCCAGGGTATCAAATTTGTAGAATTTAGCAAACGTGTTTGCCCCTGACCAAGTAGCTGCTCGGCAAAGTTGTAAAGCCGAGACCCCTCGGGCAGCCGCCCAAGATGAGCCCACTTTCCGTGTGGAATGGGCTTTTATAGATTTTGGCTGTGGCAGGCCTGCCACAGAATGTGCAAGCTGAATTGTACTACAAATCCAACGAGCAATCGTCTGCTTAGAAGCAGGAGCACCCAGCTTGTTGGGTGCATACAGGATAAACAGCGAGTCAGATTTTCTGACTCCAGCCGTCCTGGAAATATATATTTTCAGGGCCCTGACTACGTCCAGCAACTTGGAATCCTCCAAGTCCCTAGTAGCCGCAGGCACCACGATAGGTTGGTTTAAGTGAAATGCTGAAACCACCTTAGGGAGAAATTGAGGACGAGTCCTCAATTCTGCCCTGTCCATATGAAAAATTAGGTAAGGGCTTTTATAGGATAAAGCCGCCAATTCTGATACACGCCTGGCTGAAGCCAGGGCTAACAGCATTACCACTTTCCAAGTGAGATACTTCAAGTCCACAGTGGTGAGTGGTTCAAACCAATGTGATTTTAGGAATCCCAACACTACATTGAGATCCCAAGGTGCCACTGGAGGCACAAAAGGAGGCTGTATATGCAGTACTCCCTTGACAAACGTCTGAACTTCAGGTACAGAAGCTAGTTCTTTTTGGAAGAATATCGACAGGGCCGAAATTTGAACCTTAATGGACCCTAATTTGAGGCCCATAGACAGTCCTGTTTGCAGGAAATGCAGGAATCGACCCAGTTGAAATTCCTCCGTAGGGGCCTTCCTGGCCTCGCACCACGCAACATATTTACGCCAAATACGGTGATAATGTTGTACGGTTACATCCTTCCTGGCTTTGATCAGGGTAGGGATGACTTCATCCGGAATGCCTTTTTCCTTCAGGATCCGGCGTTCAACCGCCATGCCGTCAAACGCAGCCGCGGTAAGTCTTGGAACAGACATGGTCCCTGCTGGAGCAGGTCCTGTCTTAGAGGTAGAGGCCACGGGTCTTCCGTGAGCATCTCTTGAATTTCCGGGTACCAAGTCCTTCTTGGCCAATCCGGAGCCACGAGTATAGTCTTTACTCCTCTCCTTCTTATGATTCTCAGTACTTTTGGTATGAGAGGAAGAGGAGGGAACACATACACTGACCGGTACACCCACGGTGTTACCAGAGCGTCCACAGCTATTGCCTGAGGGTCCCTTGACCTGGAACAATATCTGTCCAGTTTTTTGTTGAGGCGAGACGCCATCATGTCCACCTTTGGTTTTTCCCAACGGTTTACAATCATGTGGAAGACTTCCGGGTGAAGTCCCCACTCCCCCGGGTGAAGATCGTGTCTGCTGAGGAAGTCTGCTTCCCAGTTGTCCACTCCCGGAATGAACACTGCTGACAGTGCTATCACATGATTTTCCGCCCAGCGAAGAATCCTTGCCACTTCCGTCATTGCCCTCCTGCTTCTTGTGCCGCCCTGTCTGTTTACGTGGGCGACTGCCGTGATGTTGTCCGACTGGATCAATACTGGCTGACCCTGAAGCAGAGGCCTTGCCTGACTTAGGGCATTGTAAATGGCCCTTAGTTCCAGGATATTTATGTGAAGTGACGTTTCCATGCTTGACCACAAGCCCTGGAAATTTTTTTATTTATTTTTTTCCCTGTGTGACTGCTCCCCAGCCTCTCAGGCTGGCATCCGTGGTCACCAGGACCCAATCCTGAATGCCGAATCTGCGGCCCTCTAGGAGATGAGCACTCTGTAACCACCACAGGAGAGACACCCTTGTCCTTGGAGATAGGGTTATCCGCTGATGCATTTGAAGATGCGATCCGGACCATTTGTCTAGCAGATCCAACTGAAAAGTTCTTGCGTGGAATCTGCCGAATGGAATCGCTTCGTAAGAAGCCACCATCTTTCCCAGGACCCTTGTGCACTGATGCACTGACACCTGGCCTGGTCTTAGGAGTTTCCTGACTAGGTCGGATAACTCCCTGGCTTTCTCTTCCGGGAGAAACACCTTTTTCTGTACTGTGTCCAGAATCATCCCTAGGAACAGCAGACGTGTCGTCGGAATCAGCTGCGATTTTGGAATATTTAGAATCCATCCGTGCTGTCGTAGTACTATTTGCGATAGTGCTACTCCGACCTCTAACTGTTCTCTGGACCGTGCCCTTATCAGGAGATCGTCCAAGTAAGGGATAATTAAGACGCCTTTTCTTCGAAGAAGAATCATCATTTCGGCCATTACCTTGGTAAAGACCCGGGGTGCCGTGGACAATCCAAACGGCAGCGTCTGAAACTGATAGTGACAGTTCTGTACCACAAACCTGAGGTACCCTTGGTGAGAAGGGCAAATTGGGACATGGAGGTAAGCATCCTTGATGTCCAGAGACACCATGTAGTCCCCTTCTTCCAGGTTCGCTATCACAGCTCTGAGTGACTCCATCTTGAACTTGAACCTTTTTATGTGTTCAAGGTTTTCAGATTTAAAATGGGTCTCACCGAGCCGTCCGGCTTCGGTACCACAAACAGCGTGGAGTAATACCCCTTTCCCTGTTGTAGGAGGGGTACCTTGATTATCACTTGCTGGGAATACAGCTTGTGAATGGCTTCCAATACCGCCTCCCTGTCGGGGGTAGACGTTGGTAAAGCAGACTTCAAGAACCGGCGAGGGGGAGACGTCTCGAATTCCAATTTGTACCCCTGAGATACTACCTGCAGGATCCAGGGGTCCACTTGCGAGTGAGCCCACTGCGCGCTGAAATTCTTGAGACGGGCCCCCACCGTGCCTGAGTCCGCTTGTAAGGCCCCAGCGTCATGCTGAGGACTTGGCAGAAGCGGGGGAGGGCTTCTGGTCGTGGGAAGAAGCTGTCTGTTGTAGTCTTTTTCCCCTTCCTCTGCCCCGGGGCAGATATGAGTGGCCTTTTGCCCGCTTGCCCTTATGGGGACGAAAGGACTGAGCCTGAAAAGGCGGTATCTTTTTCTGCTGCGAGGTGACTTGGGGTAAAAAGGTGGATTTCCCAGCCGTTGCCGTGGCCACCAGGTCCGATAGACCGCCCCCAAATAACTCCTCCCCTTTATACGGCAATACTTCCATATGCCGTTTGGAATCCGCATCCCCTGACCACTGTCGCGTCCATAATCCTCTTCTGGCAGAAATGGACATCGCACTTACTCTTGATGCCAGAGTGCAAATGTCTCTCTGTGCATCTCGCATATATAGGAATGCATCCTTTAAATGCTCTATAGTCAATAATATATTGTCCCTGTCCAGGGTATCAATATTTTCAGTCAGGGAATCCGACCAAGCCACCCCAGCACTGCACATCCAGGCTGAGGCGATTGCTGGTCGCAGTATAACACCAGTATGTGTGTATATACTTTTAAGGATATTTTCCAGCCTCCTATCTGCTGGCTCCTTAAGGGCGGCCATTTCTGGAGACGGTAACGCCACTTGTTTTGATAAGCGTGTGAGCGCATTATCCACCCTAGGGGGTGTTTCACGCTTCCTCACACACTTTATTCAATTCATCTGATTCAGGAAAAACTACGGGTAGTTTTTTCACACCCCACATAATACCCCTTTTTGTGGTACTTGCAGTATCAGAGATGTGCAAAACCTCCTTCATTGCCGTGATCATGTAACGTGTGGCCCTACTGGAAAATACGTTT